>NC_069701.1:4785965-4875965 GCF_023699985.2 Odocoileus virginianus
AGGCAACACTTGATGAAAGTGTCTGGAATTTGTCAACAGGAAACACATAAACTTCCATCAGGATACCTCAAGACCATATGTTTCTTTGATGACCAGACAAAAATTGTTACAGCTTTGCTCAGAAGTTCTGATTCATCTGCCATATTCACCAGACATTGCACCTTCAGATGTCCATCTAGTTTTATTTTTAAGAAATTCTCTTGATGGAAAAAATCTCAATTTCCTGGAAGATTTTAAAAGGCATCTTAAATAGCTCTTTGCTCAAAAAGATAAAAAGTTTTTAGAAGATGGAATTATGAAGTTCCCTGAAAAATGGCAGAAAATGGTAGAATAAAGAGGTGAATATGTTGTTCAATAAAGTTCTTGGTGAAAGTGAAAAATGTGTCTTTCATTTTTACTTAAAAAATCAAAGGAACTTTTTGGTCAACCCAATAGTAAATCAATGGTTATTTGGGTCAATTCAGATTTGACTGTTTAAAACCAATAGTTCTAGGGGTTTTAAAATTATTTTAAATGATTAAGAGAATCACCATTCAATTATTCATTGGTAAACATTTATAGAGTTTATACAGTGTTCAGTTCAGTTGCTCAGTCCTGTCTGGCTCTTTGCGACCCCATGGACTGCAGCACACCAGGCCTCCCTGTCTATCACCAACTCTCAGATCTTGTTCAATCTCATGTCCACTGAGTCGGTGATGCCATCCAACCATCTCATCCTGTGTCATCCCCTACTCCTCCCGCCTTCAATCTTTCCCAGCAACAGAGTCTTTTCCAGTGAGTCAGTTTTCGCATCAGGTAGCCAAATTATTGGGGTTTCAGCTTCAGCATCAGTCCTTCCAATGAATATTCAGGACTGATTTCTTTTAGGACTGACTATGTACCAGTTACATATTAAGTGCTGATAATAACAAGAGAAGTAAGATGACATCTGCCTTTGAGGATCTTATGGTCTAAATGGCAAATAAACCTAAAATGTATAATGCAGTAACGTAAATTCCATTATCACAAAACAAATGAATAACATTCATTTTTCTGAAGTGTAACTTGTTCAGAAACTTTCATTCTCACAGAATGAAGGACTTATATTCTGTAGGGAATATAATAGGGAATGTAATAGGGAAGAAACTATATTGTATTACAAGTTAATCACTAAAGAGATGTTGCCTATAAGCTAAAATTACACATAATGGCCCATCTCTGAGAATCCTGCCTCCCAGAAAATGAGTATTAAGCTAAAATATCTTTGTTTCATTCACTTGAGGGCTTCCCCAGTGAGTCAGACAGTAAAGAATCTGTCTGCAATGCAGGAGACCTGGGTTCAATCCCTGGATTGGGAAGATCCTCTGGAGAAGGGAATGACTACCAACTCTAGTATTCTTGCCTGGAGAGTTCCATGGAGAGAGGAGTCTGGTGGGCTAGAGTCCGTAGGGTCACAAAGTGTTGGACACAGCTGAGCAACTAGCACACACACACACACACACACACACACACACACACACACATAGCTCACAGGAAACATCCTGACCAGACTCACCTGTGAATGATTTCAGGAAGGAAAAAAATAACATATCCCCTCCAGAGGCTGAACCAAACCAGAAAATGTTTTACTTTACTCTTTCCCTTTTTAGTATAAAAGATGCCCAAATTCCAACTAAGGGAAGATGGTTCTTTGAGGCACAAGCCCACCATCTTTTATGTCTGCTGGCTTTCCAAATAAAGTCACTGTTTCTTGCCCCAGCAACATTTCTCTTGATTTATTGGCCTGTTGCACAGTGAGCAAGCAGTCTGAGCTTGGACTTGGTAATGGCAGCACAGAACTAACCCTCTTCCATTATTTCCATAAAAACTCTCCTCTCCACTCCGTATTCAGATCTTTGTGATCTAATCAAACTGAAAGTGAAAGTGCTCATTGTCAGTCATGTCTGACTCTTTGTGACCCCATGGACTGTAGCCCACCAGGCTCCTCTGTCCATGGGATTCTCCAGGCAAGACTACTGGAGTGGGTTGCCATTTCCTTCTCCAGGGAATCTTCCTGACCCAGAGATCAAACTCAGATCTCTGCATTGCAGGTAGATTCTTTACCATGTGAGCCACCAACTGAATCAACTGCTAATCCTTGGACATGACTTACTCTTTTCTGCATCTCCACCTGTGAGAAAATTCTTTTCTCTTCCAATTTTCACTTTTTCCTTCTTCATCTTTCAACTTAAGCTCATCAAAAATATTGCCTTCTCCACAGAGATATTCTGAATTTTCTAGACAGAGGCAATTTCTCCTTAATTTAGATTAGCATAATAAAGTCCATGTTTTACACTTACTGCTTATAAACATTAAGCAGTAGCTAGAGTAACACTTGAATTTCATCTTCATTCCACCCTTATCACTGAACCGTATTTAAGGATTCAGAGCAGGAACTGTATCATGGTGCCTTGATTATTTTGTATCTGCCTTACTGTGTCTAACCCAATGTAATATAAATACTCAAAAAAATACCATAAATTCCTGAATATAATGTAATCCCCCAATAGGGTAAGCTTCCATATTCCCAATGGGAATTTTACAAATAAGAATTTTTCCCAAGACAAATATAAATTTACTTATCATATATGAGATGAAACTACGAGCCATGCCATGTAGGACCATCCAAGATGGACAGGTCATGGTGGAGAGTTCTGACAAAACGTGGTCCCCTGGAGAAGGGAATGGCAAACCACTTCAGTGTTCCTGCCTTGAGAACCCCATGAAGAGTATGAAAAGGCAACACCGACTCAATGGACATGAGTTTGGGTAAACTCCGGGAGTTGGTGATGGACAGGGAGGCCTGGCGTGCTGCGGTTCACGGGGTCGCAAAGAGTCGGACACAACTGAGCATCCGAACTGAACTGATAGCTAGTTGTTTTGTTTTAGTTGTCATCTTACCTATTTCAATTACATAGCTTGTCAAGCAATATAATGATTAAGAAATAGTACAATTTTTCTTTCTCACATTATGTGAAAAAATTTACTCAAACTCTTACATGAGTCCATCGTGGGATCTTCATCTTTTACATTTATAGTCATCATTGTTTCCCAGGATACATCAACTTCACTCATATCTAGCAGTTTTTTAAAATATGTGATTCTGTTGTCTCTGGGAATTTTATTTCAAAGAGAAAAATCCATTTGCCTACCTTGTAAATAGTCATTTTTTCATGTGGTCTGTGGTGGTCTACTTATGATCCCCACAACATTGGCATCTACTATGTTTTTTAAATTAATAGACTAATGTTTGAGTAGTTTTACATTTACAGAAAAATTGAACTAAAAGTGCAGAGTTCCCATAATCACCCTCACTCCCTCCCGTTTTTTTCTACTATTAACATCTGGCATTAGTGTGGTAATGTTGTTACAGTTTAATGAGCCAACGTCAATACATTATTACTAATTGGAGCTCACAGTTTACATTTGGCTTCATTCTTGTGTTGTTAGTCTATGAGTTTTTGACAAATGTGTAATGACATATGTCTGTAATTATAGTATTATTCAGAATATTTCCCCTGTCCTAAAAAATGCTTGTGCTTCTTCTATTCATCCCTTCTCTCAGTCCCCCTGCCCCGAGCCCCTGGTAACCACTGACCTTTTTTCTTCTCTCTATAGTTTTGTCTTTTCCATAATGTCATATAACTGGAATCATAGAGTATGTAGTCATTTCAGATTGGCTTATTTCACTTAGCAATATGCATTTTAAAGTTTTGTGCTTTTTCATGGCTTCATAGCTCATTTCTTTTTACTGTTAAATAATATTCCATTGTATATGAGTTTTTTATTCACCAGTTGAAGGGCATCTTGGTTGCTTCCAATTTTCAGCAATTATGAATAAAGCAGCTATAAACATTTATGTGCATTTTTTTTGTATGGATGGACGTTTTCACTGTATTGTTTTTAAAGGAAGCTTTGCATATATCAACATGCAATATATACAACTTTGAGATAATAATTCTAGGGATAATCATTGAATTTGATTTTATCTGTTTACATCTTTTAAAAATATTCCCCCTTAACCTCAGTAAGTCTATGGAGCCAGTGTTGACTGGGGTTGTTTGAAGCTGTGGTGTCCTTACCTTAAAGTCAGACAGCTTTAGGCTTGTTAGCTGATTGTATACCATTTACAAGCCTTATGATCTGTGTAAGAAAACTTTTCCTGTATTTCAGTTTACCTGAAAGTAAAACTGTCAATAAGTAAAAGTCGCTCAGTCATGTCTGACTCTTGCGACCCCATGGACTATTCCATGGAATTCTCCAGGCCAGAATACTGGAGTGGGTAGCCTTTCCCTTCTCCAAGGGATATTCCCAACCCAGGGATCGAATCCAGGTCTCCGGCATTGCAGGTGCATTCTTTACCAGCTGAGCCACAAGGGAAACCAAAACTGTCAATAGTTGTTGAGAGTCTATGGTGTAAATGCAGCTATATTTATTAGCAATAGTTTAAGTGATAACTTGGAACATTAAAAATTCCTGACTTATTTGTCCAAAAGAGCAGGCTTGGGACATCCAACTGTGAAAATCAGTGTGGGCCACAAAATCTCATCTTCCAGAGCCCCGAGAATTCATACAGTACTGTGTAATTAAGACAGTCAAGTGTCACAAAGCAAATTCCAACAAAACTAACAGATGGCAGTAATACATGATGTCAAACTGAGTTTCCATCAGAAATGTGCAATTTACAGATTATCAAATTAGAGGTACTCCTCAGAATACTATATAGCTCTTAGGAAAGTTTATTCTTCTAGATTTGTTTTTAAGTATTTTATTAATTGTTGTTGTTCAGTCACTAAGTCATGTCCAACTCTTTGTGACCCTGTGGACTGCAGAACACCAGGCTTCTCTGTTTCACTAGCTCCCAGAATTCACTCAAATTCATGTCCATTGAGTCAGTGATGCTATCTATCTAACCATCTCACCCTATAGGGAAACATTTTATTAATCATGTGAATTTAATTCATGAATTATTTCATTCCTATATTTTTAAACATATTATGATCAAATTGAGAGGAAATCTTGTATTATAGAATGAAAAAAGTTTGGGATCTCTGGTCCTAGTGAGGGAGCTGGCTTTCAGCTCAATGATTTACTAACTGTGTAAATTGGGCAATTGATTCAATCTTTTTGAGTCTCAATTTCCTCCAACACAAAATGGAGACAATAATTCATATCTTTCTGGCTTATCTCATGAATGGCAAGTAGTATATGCTAAGTTCCTGATTCATAATAAACGATGTTCAAATAGTAATTTTTGTTTGGATCCTTTAATCTAAATCCTTTATCTGAACCTTTTCCAGAATTCTCTTTTTCAGTAAGGTATGTAAGTGGCTTGACAAAATCAGCTCATATGACAGATTTTTTAAGAATCTGATTTTCTTGTATATCCTGTGACTTAATCTTATAAATCTAAATCTATCTTATATGTCAGGACTTGGAATTAAATAAACAAGAATAAATTGTCAAAGCTATGGAATTGTTTTTATGATTAAAATTTAACTTATTTAAATTTATCTTTCCCTTCAGGCAAATTTTCTCTCCTTGGCAGCAAAGTTGACTGAAAGTAATTGCTAAGCTTTACATCTTACGATTTGATCCCTAGAAAGAGCTACTGCTGTATTTAAGTCCAAACATTTCAGAGGAGGGAATCATTTGGTCAATTTAGACCATGTGCCCCAAACCAGACCAACAATTATGATCAAGAATAGAGTTGTGTATGAACATGGAAAATTAATAGACTTATAGACTGTTGGAAATATGAAACATTAAATATTACCTTAATAATGACGTTATTTTCCAGGTTAGTCAAGTATGACAGCAAATGTTTGGAGACTTGCCCAAGTGACAAAATCTGGTTTGGAATAAAGATCCAGTGGTTGGGAATTCTCTGCTGGTTCAGCAGTTAAGACTCCATGCTTTCACTGCCAAGGACTCATGTTCAATCCCTGGTCAGAAACAGATCCCACAAGCTATGCAGTGCGTAACTCCCCATCAAAAAAGGGAACTAGGGACTTTCTGATACTTAAAGGTATTAAACAGACGATACAAATATGTGAAGAAGAAGGAAAGGGGAAAGAAGGAAAAGGATGGGAGAGGATATGAAAGAGGAGGGAAAGAAGGAAGGAAGGTTGAAAGAAGGAGAAAGGAAAAGAAAGGAAAGAAAAGATCAGCGGTGGTAATCACACTGGTGGAGCAAGTGGGAGAAGAGGTTATATTCCATGTGTCTGGGAGTTGGGAAGAACACCGTGTTTGCCCTTTATAGCTAGCTGCACTTAGAGGCAATGAACAACGCCTTGTGAGGTATGTGTAAATAGTAGAATCAACTGATGTTTCCATTTAACTTAAATTGTGATGGTTGTGCTCATTTTTTTCTGTTTTGCAGTAGTGTGCTTCTCCATTTTAAATTTTCCTCATCTTCTCTTTTATGTTAGTACATATCTGTAGGTTGCTGCCCATAAAACTAGTTCTTAGTTGAACCAAACTCTCATACCATTAAAAACAGGAACAAAATTATATGCTTCTGCCCAGTTTGGGAAGTCACTATAAAATATAACAGTTATTATTAATACAATACACTTCAATTTCTTAGCTTCATTAGGAATGTAAATTTCAGTTACTGCTAATATTTTTAGGGACTCCTTGGTATAGCAGGCAATTACTTGAATTACTGGAGCGCTGCCATAGAGACACTATGTTCTGTCTTCACCAAGATTTACCGCTAAACATATGGACCTTTCAGATAGCACTATTTATGTATTTTTCCTTGGAGCTATTTGAGTATGGTGAGTGATTTATTTAATAAAATTGACTATTTTGCATACTAAGTCCAAAGTAGGCACTTAAAAGTGCAAAGAAAATAATATAACTCTGAGGGAACTAGTCTAATTAAGGGAGGAAAGGCTTATAAAAGATAATTATTGACATTTTGTAGTAGTATACTAAACGTTTTGAAATAAATTTCTGGCATAACATAACAAAAAAGTTGAAAAAAAAAGTGACATATTCTTAAAGTCATCAAACAGCTAAGAAAGTAATAACTATAGCATCAATCTCTGGAAGAAAGGAGAAATCCAGAGAGAAACTTGGTTTTTTGACTTGCTTCTGCTCTGTTGGAATTTGCCAATACAAAATAGCTGTCTGGCAGGTTGAACAGTGCTTTTGGAAGACGTCTGGGTCTGTGGCAAATTAAGCCGGAAGCCAGCATTACCAAAGTGGCCCTGATAAGTTCCATTATTGAGGTTGGAACCAGACGGGAGACACCCCAGGTCTAAGGGTGTATCAGAAGTAGACCAGCTAGACTGAGTCATTTAGTAGCCAAGGAAATTTCAGTTCCTGAAACTGGGTTAAAGCAACACCAGTGGTAAAATATGCAGGTAAATCTAAGTAAATATTGAATGTATAAAATAACAATATGTTGTCTCATGGGATCAGAATATACACATGATTAAAATAAATGAAAAAATGCTTATAAGTCAAACAAGGCATTCTGAGGTGCTTGCATTGTCTGGAAAGAAGGTAACTATCAACTAACTCAAGTAATTATTACAACATCAGTAAAACTACTGCTGCTGCTGCTGCTAAGTCGCTTTAGTCATGTCTGACCCTATGTGACCCCAGAGACGGCAACTCACCAGGATCATCCATCCCTGGGATTCTCCAGGCAAGAACACTGGAGTGGGTTGCCATTGCCTTCTCAGAGTAAAACTACTAAAGTATAGTAAAAGAGGGATAAACAGAATTATTTTTAAGGGATAATAGAGAATAATCTTAATTCAAAAGAAGTCAAAGAAGCATAAAAAAGTATAAGACTAGGTAGGACAAGTAGAAAACGCAGAGCAAGACTGTAGGTTTAAACTCAAATATAAAAAAAAGAATGTAAATCAATCATGTATCTAAGAGACAAATGTTATCTTCCTGGATTAAAAACAAAACTTAATTTTATACAGCACATCATGAGAAATGCTGGGCTGGAGGAAGCACAAGCTGGAATTCAGATTGCTGGGAGAAATATCAATAACCTCAGTTATGTAGATGACACCCCCCTTATGGCAGAAAGTGAAGAAGAACTAAAGAGCCTCTTGATGAAAGTGAAAGAGGAGAGTGAAAAAGTTGACTTAAAGCTCAACATTCAGAAAACTAAGATCATGGCATCTGGTCCCATCACTTCATGGCAAACAGATGGGGAAGCAGTGGAAACAGTAACTGACTTTATTTTTTTGGGCTCCAAAATCACTGCAGATGCTGATTGCAGTCATGAAATTAAAAGGTGCTTGCTCCTTGGAAGGCAAGTTATGACCAACCTAGACAGCATATTAATAAGCAGAGACATTACTTTGCCAACAAAGGTCCATCTGGTCAAGGCTATGGTTTTTCCAGTGGTCATGTATGGATGTGAGAGTTGGACTATAAAGAAAGCTGAGCAATGAAGAATTGATGCGTTTGAACTGTGGTGTTGGAGAAGATTCTTGAGAGTCCCTTGGGCTGCAAGGAGATCCAACCAGTCCATCCTAAAGGAGATGAGTCCTAGGTGTTCATTGAAAGGGCTAATGTTGAAGCTGAAACTCCAATACTTTGGCCACCTCATGCGAAGAGCTGACACATTTGAAAAGACCTTGATGCTGGGAAAGATTGGGGGCAGGAGGAGAAGGGGACAACAGAAGATGAGATGGCTGGATGGCATCACCGACTTGATGGACATGAGTTTGAGTAAACTCTGGAGTTAGTGATGGACAGGGAGGCCTGGCATGCTGCAGTTCATGGGGTTGCAAAGAGTCAGACACGACTGAGTGACTGAATTTAACTGAACTGAAAAGAGATATATGTAAAAAGTATATTGAATACATAAGTTGAATGGGAAAAGATAGGAAAAAGATATGAAAAGGCTTGATTTCATTGGCATACGTAGACCATAACGATAGAATAACACTTATAGAATGTAATTCTAAAGAAGGCACATTATTTTTATTCCTACAAAGAGCATTTAACTGTAATTAAGCATTAAATTGGCAATAAAGCATACTCATCAAAATCAAAGCATTGAAATCATGTAGGTATTGGCCACAATTCATATAATCTAGAGATTCATAGCAAAAACAAAAATAAGCAATTAAAATGAAATTTTTAAAAACTTTTGTTGTTCTGTCACTCAGTAGAGTCTGACTCTTTTTGTGATCCAATGGACTGCGTCATGCCAGGCTTTCTTGTGCTTCACCATCTCCCAGAGCTTGCTCAAACTCAGGTCCATTGAGTCAGTGATGCCATCCAACCATCTCATGCTCTGTCAGCCCCTTTCCCTCCTGCCTTCAATCTTTCCCAGCATCTGGGCCTTTTCTAACGAGTCAGCTCTTCGCATCAGGGGGTCAAAGTATTGGAGCTTCAGCATCAGTCCTTCCAATAAATATTTAAGGTTGATTTCCTTTAGGATTGACTGGTTGGATCTCCTTGCAGTCCAAGAGACTCTCAAGAGTCTTCTCCAACACCACAGTTCAAAAGCATCAGTTGTTTGGTGCTCAGCCTTCTTTATGGTCCAACACTCACATCCATACATGACTACTGAAAAACCATGACTATACAGATCTTTGTCAGCAAAGTGATGTCTCTGCTTTTTAATATGCTGTCTAGGTTTGTCATAGCTTTTCTTCCAAGGAGCAAGTATCTTTTAATTTTGTGGAGCCCAAGAAATTAAAGTCTGTCACTGCTTCCATTGCTTCCACATTTATTTGCCGTGAAGTGATGGGACCGGATGCCATGAGCTTAGTTTTTCGCAAGTTGAGTTTTAAGCCAACTTTTTCACTCTTCTCTTTCACTTTCATCAAGAGGCTTTTTAGTTCCTCTTCATTTTCTGCCATAAAGGTGGTGTCATCTGCGTATCTGAGGTTATTGATATTTCTCCTGGCAATCTTGATTCCAGCTTGTGCTTCATCCAGTGCCAGCATTCCTCATGATGTACTCTGCATATAAGTTAAATAAGCAGGGTGACAATATGCAACCTTGACGTACTCCTTATCCTATTTGGAATCAGTCTGTTGTTCCCTGTCCAGTTCTAACTGCTGCTTCCTGACCTGCACACAGATTTCTCAGGAGGCACATAAGGTGGTCTGGTATTCCCATCTCTTTAATAATTGCCCACAGTTTACTGTGATCCTCAGAGTCAAAGGCTTTAGTGTAGTCAATGAGACAGAAATAAATATTTTTCTGGAATTCTCTTGCTTTTTCTATGATCCAACGGATGTTGGCAATTTGATCTCTTGTTCCTCTGCCTTTTCTAAATTCATCTTGAACATCTAGTAGTTCTTGGTTCACATACTCTTGAAGCCTAGCTCAGCTTCAAAACTTTAAAACCTCCCTTATATACAGAAAGTAAGCAACACATTCCCTAGTAACTTATGGGACTAAAAACAAATCAAAATAGAAACAAACAAATGTTTTGAATGGCATTATAATAAAATTACTATACATTGCACCATGGCATATAGCTAAAGCAGTATCTGCAGACAATTTTGTAGTTTTGAGCACATATTTTAAAAAATAGAAAAGTTAATAGAACAATGAGCTAATCTTTCCTCCTCAACAAATTAGAAAAGTAACCAAAAGATTTTGAAAGGTATGTAATAACAAAGATGAGAGCAGAAATTGCTGAAATAGAAAAATATATAATAAAATAAAGAAATATAAAAGAGAGTTAGTTACAAAGACTAATAAATTGGTAAACTCTAAATGAGACTGATGAAGGAAAAAAGAAAAAGCACCAGTAATCAAAATCAGGCATGAAAAGTGGTCATTAATACTGTCCTTCGGATCTAAAAAGAAAAGGGAACATTCTTGAACAATTTTATGATAAACGTTTCAAAATTTGGGTGAAATTAGTAAATTCTTTTAAAAGATACAGTATTCCAAACTGATGCAAGGGAAAATTTGAGAAAAATTCTCATGGTTTTATATTTATTAAAGTAATCCCATCCATAATTAAGTACCCTTCCTATGTCTCAGTACAAGAACAAACTGAAAGTGCAACAGAAGAGAGAGTCCAGAAATATAAAGTTCATCATGTCTGAGAAAGTAATGACTTCCCTGTAGTGGGAAAAGATGGTCTTTAAAATAAATGGTGCTGGATCAGTTGGATAGCCATTTCAATAAGATATATTTATCTTGGGCCTGCTGCTGCTAAGTCGCTTCAGTCGTGTCTGACTCTGTGCGACCCCATGGACAGCAGCTCACCAGACTGCCCCATCCCTGGGATTCTCTAGGAAAGAACACTGGAGTGGGCTGCCATTTCCTTCTCCAAAGCATGAAAGTGAAAAGTGAAAGTGAAGTCTCTCAGTCGTGTCCAACTAACCAGGCTCCTCCATCCATGGGATTTTCCAGGCAAGAGTCCTGGAGTGGGTTGCCATTGCCTTCTCTGATCCTGGGCCTACCCCACACTGTATGCAAAAACTATTTCTAAAGCAGTGTTAGAAGATTTAAAAGTGAAGATAAGCCATATTTGGTCTACACTGTTGTGTGAAGGTTTGTGTTCCCTCAAAATTCATGTTGAAGTCTTTTTTTTTTTTTTCTTTTTGTCTTTTCACTTTTTTTTTCTTTTTAATTATTTCTTATTTTACTTTACAATATTGTACTGGTTTTGGCATACATTGACTTGAATCCTCCATGGGTGTACATGTGTTCCCCATCCTGAACCCCCCTTCCACCTCCCTTCCCATCCCATCCCTCTGGGTCATCCCAGTGCACCAGCCCTGATCACCCTGTCTCATGCATCGAGCTTGGACTGGCAGTTCATTTCACATACAATAATTTACATGTTTCAATGCCATTCTCCTATATCATCCTGCCCTTGCCCTCTCCCACAGAGTCCAAAACACTGTTCAATACATCTGTGTCTCTTTTGCTGTCTTGCATATAGGGTTATTGTTACAATCTTTCTAAATTCCATATATATGCATTAGTATACTGTATTGGTGTTTTTCTTTCTGGCTTACTTCATTCTGTATAATAGGCTCCAGTTTCATCCACCTCATTAGAACTGATTCAAATGTATTTTTAATGACTGAGTAATATTCCATTGTGTATATGTACCACAGCTTTCTTATTCATTCGTCTGCTGATGGGCATCTAGGTTGCTTCCATGTCCTGGCTATTATAAACAGTGCTGCAATGAACATTGGGGCACACGTGTCTCTTTCAATTCTGGTTTCGTCAGTGTGTATGCCCAGGAGTGGGATTGCTGGGTCATATGGCAGTTCTATTTCCAGCTTTTAAAGGAATCTCCACACTGTTCTCCATAGTGGCTGTATTAGTTTGCATTCCCACTAACAGTGTAAGAGGGTTCCCTTTTCTCCACACACTCGCCAGCATTTATTGCTCATAGACTTTTGGATAGCAGCCATTCTGACTGGAGTGAAGTGGTAGCTCATTGTGGTTTTGATTTGCATTTCTCTGATAATGAGTGATGTTGAGCATCTTTTCATGTGTTTGTTAGCCATCTCTATATCTTCTTTGGAGAAATGTCTGTTTAGTTCTTTGGCCCACTTTTTGATTGGGTCATTTATTTTTCTGGAATTGAAGGCAGGAGTTGCTTGTATATTTTGAGATGAATTCTTTGTCAGTCGTTTCGTTTGCTATTAGTTTCTCCCATTCTGAAGGCTGTCTTTTCACCTTTCTTATAGTTTCCTTTGTTGTGCAGAAGCTTTTAATTTTAATTAGGTCCCACTTGTTTATTTTTGCTTCCATTTCCAATATTCTGGGAGGTGGGTCATAGAGGATCCTGCTGTGGTTTATGTCAGAGATTGCTTTGCCTATGTTTTCCTCTAGGAGTTTTATAGTTTCTGGTCTTACATTTAGATCTTTAACCCATTTTGAGTTTATTTTTATGTAGGTGTTATAAAGTGTTCTAGTTTCATTCTTTTACAAGTGGTTGACCAGTTTTTCCAGCACCATTTGTTCAAAAGATTGTCTTTTCTCCACTGTATATTCTTTCCTCCTTTGTCAAAGATAAGGTGTCCATAGGTACGAGGATTTATCTCTGGGCTTTCTAGTTTGTTCCATTGATCTATATTTCTGTCTTTGTGCCGGTACCATGCTCTCTTGATGACTGTGGCTTTGTAGTATAGTCTGAAGTCAGGCAGGTTGATTCCTCCAGTTCCACTCTTCTTTCTCAAGATTGCTTTGGCTATTTGAGGTTTTTTTTATTTCCATACAAATTGTGAGATTATTTGTTCTAGTTCTCTGAAAAATACCATTGGTAACTTGATGGGGATTACATTGAAACTCAATTGCTTTGGGTAGTATACTCATTTTCACAATATTGATTCTTCCAATCCATGAACACGGTGTATTTCTCCATCTATTTGTGTCCTCTTTGATTTCTTTCACCAATGTTTTATAGTTTTCTATATATAGGTCTTTTGTTTCTTTAGGTAGATATATTCCTAAGTATTTTATTTTTTTCATTGCAATGGTGACATGTTGAAGTCTTAATGCTTTATTTGATGGCATTATAAGGTGGTGCATTTAGGAGATGAATAGGTCTTAAAGGTGGAGTCCTCATGAATTAATTAGTGCTCTCTTAAGAGAGATCCCACAAAGATCCCCAGGCTCTTCCACCATGTAAGAATAAAACCAGAAGTCTGAGATCGAGAAGAGCGGCCACCACTGACCATGTTGAAATCTTGATTTTGGACTTCTATCCTCCAGAGCTATGAGATGTAAATTTCTACTGTTTAGACAAAATGATATTGAGGAAAAAGAGCAAAGTTGCAGGAACGACATTCTCTGATTTCAAACTATACTGCTAAGTTAGAGTCTTCAAAAGAGTATGGTAATAGCACAGTGAAACAAACACATAGATCCATGGAACATAACAGAGAGCCCAGAAATAAACCCACTCTTATATGTGCAATTAATCTATTACAAAGGAGGCAAGAATATACAGTGGGAAAAAGACAGCTTCTTCAATATATTGTGTTGAGGTGACTGGACAGCTATGTGCAAAAGAAGCAAACTGGACTACTTCCTCAGACCATTCACAAAAATAAATTCAACATGTATGAAAATCTTAAATATAAAATGCAAAACCACAGCATTCTAGAAGAAAATATAGACATTATGCCCTTTGACATTGGTTTTAGTAATATTTTTTGTATATGTCTTCCCAGACAGGGGAAACATAGGCAAAAATAAACAAATGGAACTACATCAAACTAAAAAGGCATTTGCACAATGAAAGAAACACCATCAAAATCAAAAGGCAATCTACTGTATACCAGAAAATATTTGCATGCTACATGTCTGATAAAGGGTAATATCCAAAATGTACAAAAGAACTAATACATCTCAATATTTTAAGAATCTGATAATAATAAAATGGGCAGAGGTACTGAATAAACATTTTACTAAAGAAGACCTACAGATAGTCAACTGGCACATGGTAAGCTGCTCAACATCACTAATTACCAGGGAAGTGCAAATCAAAACCACCATGAATTATCCCTTCATACCTGTCAGAATGGTTGTTATCACAAAGACTAACAAAGAACGAGTTTTGCCAAGGATGTGAACCAAAGGGAATCCTGGAGCACTGTCAGTGGGAGTATAAATTGGTGCAGTCACTGTAGAAAACAATACGGTGATTCCTCAAAAAGTCTAAAATAGAACTAATGTATGGTCCAGCAATTCCACTCCTAGATATTTATCTGAAGAAAGCAAAAATACTAATTCAAAAAGATATATGTACCCCTATGTTCATTGCAGCATTATATATAACAGCCAAGATATGGAAGCAAATGGAGTGCCCATCAATAGATGAATGGTTAAAGAAGCTTGTATATATGTATATATACCATAGACTATCACTCTGCCATTAAAATGACTGCATTTACAACAACATGGATGGATCTAGAGAGTATTAGGCTAAGCAAAATAAGTCATAAAGACAGATGCCTGATGACTTGACTTATATGTAGAATCTAAAAAGAAATGAGCAAACATAACTAAACAGAAACAAAATCATAGATACAGAAAACAAACAGTTGTTTGCCAGAGAAGGATGGTGCAAAAAGGAGAGAAATAGGTAAGGAAGGTTGAGATACAAACTTCCAGTTGCAAAATAATTGAGTCAGGGCTATGAAATGCACAATGATGGAAATATAGTCAATAATTATGCAGTATCTTTGTATAGTGAAAGATTGCAGCTAAACTTATCATGGTGATCATTTTGAATGTTTAGAAATATTGAACTACTATGTGTGTAATAGGAACTAACATAGTGTTGTTGGTTAATAATACTTCAAAAACAAAGAAACAAACTCATAGAAAAAGATTAGGTTTTTGATTATCAGAGGTGAGGGGAGAGGGAACTGCATGAAGACAGTTAAAAGATACAGATTTCCAGTTATAAAATAAATGTGCATAATGTATAACATGATAAATATAATTAACACTGCTGCATGTTATATATGAAAGTTATTAAAAGGAAATCCTATGTGAGTTCTCATCACAAAGAAAATAATTTTTTCTATTTATTCAATTATTTTATCTATATGAAATGATGGATGTTTACTAAACATACATGGCAATTACTTCATGTTTTATGTAGGTCAAACCTTAATGCTTACACCTTAAACTTGTATTGTTACGTCAATAAAATCTCAGTAAAGCTGGGAGGAAAAGGAAGAAAATATTGGGATGGCAAAAAATATACACAAGAGATATAAAATAAGGTTGGAGCTGAGATTTGGGGGGAGAGATAGTCATGAATTTGGAGTACATCAATCTCTCAGGGAGTCACTGCTGAAGCTCAGAACCCAGAAACCAAGCCAAAACTCAGAGTGGCACAAAATCTTCCTCTTTCTACACACAAACTATCTCGTCCATTTTCCTGAAGTGCAAAAATTTCTAGAAATTTAGCAGGAAGATATTTTAGGTTGTTAGCAGAGATAGCAAAAGCTGAACAAAATTAAGGTAAATTGTTTGACTTTATATAGCACTTCTTTACACTGACAGCCTCCTTTCCTTCTGCTGTTTTCACAAAGCTTTTTCCTTAATCTCACCCAGATTCCTAGTTTCTACTATTCTCCCAGAATAACAATATTTTCGTGGTCTTTCTCTTTACCCTACCCCACCCTGATTTGTCTCCACCACTATTTGAATGAAGTTATTATTAAATCTAATGCATGTTTTTCATTCCTCCTCACCACCTCTTTCAACTAAAGTTGAGTCTAGCAAGCTATCTGTCTAATGTTTACACAGAATAATGATTGATTCAAGATTGTAATTTGGGTTTGGAGCCCAATGCAGCATACTTTTCATTAAGGTGAACTTTTATTTTTCAACTGGGTTCGCTCACAAGTGAGTTTGATACATGGCTTCGCATATCAATACTTCATGCTCATGAAAACCCATGGACAGGAAGGCAGTGTGCTGAAGTGTAAATTCAACTTGGTTATTGGAAGCCCAGCATGGGAGCTCTGTCAGCTTCTACCAAGGCAAACACACTGGCTCTAGCTTAGCAGTCTTTATGAAAATGTCTATGGACTGCATGAAGGTGAATTTATAAACTAAAGTTTGCAAACCTGGGAATTACTACATTATGGTCCATAAATATATACATGTAAAGAAATAAAATTAGACAGTAGACAAAAAAGTCAATTTGTTACTTATATTCTTTTGTATCAGAGCAAGTAATTAATAACCAGTTCAATGCAATCATTTTTGCAACCAGTAAGGTCATTGTCTTTTAGGAGTTAATTTCTATTTATGGTTATCTTTACAGCTCCAGAGTTTTAGCTCCAAAGTTCAATCACGTGAAAGTCTGATGAATTTATCTCGTGTTGCTAATAGAGTGGAAGTTTAACATGTAGGCACTCTAAACTTCAAAACAATCCTTTGTTTCTTCACAATTATCTTTGTTACAAACCAGAGGTCTGACTACTTACCTATTCTTTTTAAGTAGTTTTCAGTCTCTAGTCCTTTGTTTAATTTTCTTAATTTCTTCTCCACTTCTAAGACTATTCTCTAGATTCTTCTCAAAGTTATTGTCACTGGTGTATTCACTACTCATTTCTTTGACTAGAGGTCATTATGGCCTTCCTACCTGTACCTGACTGATTCAAGATTAGCACATACACTTGATAAACTACTTAGATGGCCCTGGACTAATTCATTAATCTATTTTTTTCCCAATTATTTTTATTAGTTGGAGGCTAATTACTTTACAATATTATAGTGGTTTTTGCCATACATTGACATGAATCAGCCATGGATTTACATGTGTTCCCCATCCCAATCCTCCCTCCCGACTCCCTCTCCATCCCATTCCTCTGGGTCTTCCCAGTGCACCAGCCCTGAGAACTTGTCTCATGCATCCAACCTGGACTGGTGATCTGTTTCACACTTGATAATATACATGTTTCGATGGTGTTCTCTCAGATCATCCCACCCTTGCCTTCTCCCATAGAGTCCAAATATCTGTTCTATACATCTGTGTCTCTTTTTCTGCCTTGCATATAGGGTTATCATTACCATCTTTCTAAATTCCATATATATGCATTAGTATACTGTATTGGTGTTGTTTTTTCTGGCTTACTTCACTCTGTATAATGGGCTCCAGTTTCATCCACCTCATTAGAACTGATTCAAATGAATTCTTTTCAATGGCTGAGTAATATTCCATTGTGTATATGTACCACAGCTTCCTCATCCATTTGTCTGCTGATGGGCATCTAGGTTGCTTCCATGTCCTGGCTATTATAAACAGTGTTGTGATGAACATTGGGGCACATGTGTCTCTTTCAGATCTGGTTTCCTCAGTGTGTATGCCCAGGAGTGGGATTGCTGGGTCATATGGCAGTTCTATTTCCAGTTTTTTAAGGATTCTCCACACTGTTCTCCATAGTGGCTGTACTAGTTTGAATTCCCACCAACAGTGTAAGAGGGTTCCCTTTTCTCCACACCCTCTCCAGCATTTATTGCTTGTAGACTTTTGGATAGCAGCCATCCTGACTGGCGTGTAATGGTACCTCATTGTGGTTTTGATTTGCATTTCTCTGATAATGAGTGATGTTGAGCATCTTTTCATGTGTTTGTTAGCCATCTCTATGTCTTCTTTGGAGAAGTGTCTGTTTAGATCTTTGGCCCATTTTTTTGGTTGGGTCATTTATTTCTTCTGGAATTGAGCTGCAGGAGTTGCTTGTATATTTTTGATTAATCCTTTGTCTGTTTCTTCATTTGCTATTATTTTCTCCCATTCTGAAGGCTGTCTTCTCATCTTGCTTATAGTTTCCTTTGTTGTGCAGAAGCTTTTAATTTTAATTAGGTCCCATTTGTTTATTTTTGCTTTTATTTCCAATATTCTGGGAGGTGGGTCATGGAGGATCCTGCTGTGATTTATGTCGGAGAGTGTTTTGCCTATGTTCTCCTCTAGGAGTTTTATAGTTTCTGGTCTTATATTTAGATCTTTAATCCATTTTGAGTTTATTTTTGTGTATGGTGTTAGAAAGTGTTCTAGTTTCATTCTTTTACAAGTGGTTGACCAGTTTTCCCAGCACCACTTGTTAAAGAGGTTGTCTTCTTTCCATTGTATATCCTTGCCTCCTTTGTCTAAGATAAGGTGTCCATAGGTGCGTGGATTTATCTCTGGGCTTTCTAGTTTGTTCCATTGATCTATATTTCTGTCTTTGTGCCAGTACCATGCTGTCTTGATGACTATGGCTTTGTAGTATAGTCTGAAGTCAGGCAGGTTGATTCCTCCATTTCCATTCTTCTTTCTCAAGATTGCTTTGGCTATTCGAGGTTTTTGTATTTCCATACAAATTGTAAAATTATTTGTTCTAGTTCTGTGAAGAATACCATTGGTAGCTTGATAGGGATTGCATTGAGTTCAATAGATTGCTTTAGTATACTCATTTTCACAATATTGATTCTTCCAATCCATGAACACGGTGTATTTCTCCATCTGTTTGTGTCCTCTTTGATTTCTTTCAACAGTGTTTTATAGTTTTCTATGTATAGGTCTTTTGTTTCTTTAGGTAGATATACTCCTAAGTATTTTATTCTTTTTGTTGCAAAGGTGAATGTTATTGTTTCCTTAATTTCTCTTTCTGTTTTTTCATTGTTAGTGTATAGAAATTCAAGGGGTTTCTGTGTGTTAATTTTATATCCTGCAACTTCACTATATTCATTGATTAGTTCTAGTAATTTTCTGGTAGAGTCTTTAGGGTTTTCTATGCAGAAGTTCATGTCATCTGCAAGCAGTGAGAGTTTTACTTCTTTCCTATCTGGATTCTTTTTATTTCTTTTTCTTCTCTGATTGCTGTAGCCAAAACTTCCAAAACTATGTTGAATAGTAGTGGTGAGAGTGGGCACCCTTGTCTTGTTCCTGATTTGAGGGGAAATGCTTTCAATTTTTCATCATTGAGGATAGTGTTTGCTGTGTGTTTGTCATATATAGCTTATATTATGTTGAGGTATGTTCCTTCTATGCCTGCTTTCTGGAGAGTTTTATCATAAATGGATGTTGAATTTTGTCAAAGGCTTTTTGTGCATCTATTGAGATAATCATATGGTTTTTATCTTTCAATTTCTTAATGTGGTATATTACATTGATTGATTTGCAGATATAAAAGAATCCTTGCATTCCTGGGATAAAGCCCACTTGTTTATGATGTATGATCTTTTTAATATGTTGTTGGATTCTGTTTGTTAGAATTCTGTTAAGGAGTTTTGCATCTATGATCATCATGATTTTGGCCTGTAGTTTTCTTTTATTGTGGCATCTTTGTCTGGTTTTGGAATTAGGGTGATGGTGGCCTCATAGAATGAGTCTGGAAGTTTACCTTCTTCTGCAATTTTCTGGAAGAGTTTGAGTAAGATAGGAGTTAGCTCTTCTCTAAATTTTTGGTAGAATTCAGCTGTGAAGCCATCTGGTCCTGGGCTTTTGTTTGCTGGAAGATTTCTGATTACAGTTTCGATTTCCGCGCTTGTGATGGGTCTGTTAAGATCTTCTATTTCTTCCTGGTTCAGTTTTGGAAAGTTATACTTTCTAAGAATTTGTCCATTTCTTTCAAGTTGTCCATTTTATTGGCATAGAGCTGCTGGTAGTAGTCTCTTATGATCCTTTGTGTTTCAGAGTTATCTGTTGTGATCTCTTCATTTTCCTTTCTAATTTTGTTGATTTGCTTCTTCTCCCTTTGTTTCTTAATGAGTCTGGCTAACGGTTTGTCAATTTTGTTTATCTTTTCAAAAACCCAGCTTTTAGCTTTGTTGATTTTTGCTATGGTCTGTTTTGTTTCTTTTGCATTTATTTCTGCCCTAATTTTTAAGATTGCTTTCCTTCTACCAACCCTGGGGTTTTCTTCATATCTTCCTTCTCTAGTTGCTTTAGGTGTAGAGTTAGGTTATTTATTTGACTTTTTTCTTGTTTCTTTTTTTTTTAAAGGATATTTCCAAATATATTTCAAAATATATGAAGAATTTTCACTTCAGTTTACAAACTATTCAATAAATTAGATCATTAGGACAACAGGTTACAAAGTTAGCCATTTCTTGTTTCTTGAGGTAAGCCTGTAATGCTATGAACCTTCCCCTTAGCACTGCCTTTAGAGTGTCCCATAGGTTTTGGGTTGTTGTGTTTTCATTTTCATTCATTTCTATGCATATTTTGATTTCTTCTATGATTTGTTGGTTATTCAGAAGCATGTTATTTAGTCTCCATATGTTTGAATTTTTAATAGTTTTTTTTTTTTCTGTAATTGAGATCTAATCTTACTGCATGTGGTCAGAAAAGATGACTGGAATGATTTCAATTTTTTTTCATTTACCAAGGCAAGATTTATGGCCCAGGGTGTGATCTATTCTTGAAAAGGTTCCATGTGCAGTTGAGAAAAAGGTGAAATTGATTGTTTTGGGGTGAAATGTCCTATAGATATCAATTAGGTCTGGCTGGTCCATTGTATCTTTTAAAGTTTGTGTTTCCTTGTTAATTTTCTGTTTAGTTGATCTATCCATAGGTGTGAGTGGGGTATTAAAATCTCCCACTATTATTGTGTTATTGTTAATTTCCCCTTTGATATTCATTAGCATTTGCCTTACATATTGTGTAACTCTTATTTTGGGTGCATATATATTTATAATTGTTATATCTTCTTGGATTGATCCTTTGCTCATTATGTAGTGTCCTTGTTTGTCTCTTTTCACAGCCTTATTTTAAAGTCTATTTTATCTGATATGAGTATTGCGACTCCTGCTTTCTTTTTGTCTCCATTTGCATGAAATATTTTTTTCCAGCCCTTCACTTTCAGTCTGTATGTGTCCCTTGTTTTGAGGTGGGTCTCTTGTAGACAGCATATATAGGGGTCTTGCTCTTGTATCCATTCAGCCAGTCTTTGTCTTTTGGTTGGGGCATTCAACCCATTTACATTTAAGGTAATTATTGATAGATATGGTCCAGTTGCCATTTACTTTGTTGTTTGGGGTTCACGTTTATACAACCTTTCTGTGTTTCCTGTCTAGAGAAGATCTTTTAGCATTTGTTGAAGAGCTGGTTTGGTGGTGCTGAATTCTCTCAGCTTTTGCTTGTCTGTAAAACTTTTGAGTTCTCCTTCATATCTGAATGAGATCCTTGCTGGGTACAGTAATCTGGGTTGTAGGTTATTCTCTTTCATTACTCTAAGTATGTCCTGCCATTCCCTTCTGGCCTGAAGGGTTTCTATTGATAGATCAGCTGTTATCCTTATGGGAATCCCTCTGTGTATTATTTATTGTTTCTCCATTGCTGCTTTTAATATGTGTTCTTTGTGTTTGATCTTTGTTAGTTTGATTAATATGTGTCTTGGGGTGTTTCGCCTTGGGTTTATCCTGTTTGGGACTCTCTGGGTTTCTTGGACTTGGGTGACTATTTCCTTCCCCATTTTAGGGAAGTTTTCAGCTATTATCTCAAGTATTTCCTCATGGCCTTTCTTTTTGTCTTCTTCGTCTGGTGCTCCTATGATTTGAATGTTGGGGCGTTTCACATTGTCCCAGAGGTCCCTGAGATTGTCCTCATTTCTTTTGATTTTTTCTTTCTTTTTTCCTCTCTGCTTCATTTATTTCCACCATTTTATTTTCTACCTCTACCTCACTAATCCTATCTTCTGCCTCCGTTTTTCTACTGTTGGTTCCCTCCAGAGTGTTTTTTATCTCATTTATTGCATTATTCATTTTTAATTGACTCTTTTTTATTTCTTCTAGGTCCTTGTTAAACATTCCTTGCATCTTCTCAATCCTTGTCTCCAGGCTATTTATCTGTAATTCCATTTTGTTTTCAAGATTTTGGATCATTTTTATTATCATTATTCTAAATTATTTTTCAGGTAAATTCCCAATCTCCTCCTCTTCTGTTTGGCTTGGTGGGCATTTTTCATGTTCCTTTACCTGTTGGGTATTTCTCTGCCTTTTCATCTTGTTTAGATTGCTGTGTTTGGAGTGGCTTTTCTGTCTTCTGGTGGTCTGTGTTTCCTTTTTATTGTGGAGGTTTCTCCCAGTGGGTGGGGTTGGACATTGGCTTGTCAAGGTTTCCTGCTTAAGGAAGCTTGCGTCGGTGTTCTGGTGCATGGAACTGGATTTCTTCTCTCTGGAGTGCAGTGGAGTGTCCAGTAGTGAGTTTTGAGATGGGTCTATGTGTTTGGTGTGACTTTGGGCAGCCTGTATGTTGATGCTCAGGGCTATGTTCCTGTGTTGCTGGAGAATTTGCGTGGTACGTCTTGCTCTGAAACTTATTGGCTCATGGGTGGTGGTTGGTTTCAGTGTAGGTATGGAGGCTTTTGGATGATCTCTTATTACTTAATGTTCCTGTAGTCAGGAGTTCTCTGGTGTTCTCAGGTATTGGGCTTAAGCCTCTTGCCTCTGGCTTTCAGTCTTATTCTTCCAGTAGCCTCAAGACTTCTCCAACTATACAGCACTGATAATAAAACTCCTAGGTTAATGGTGAAAGGATTCTCCACAGTGAGGGACACCCAGAGAGGTTCACAGAGTTACATGAAGGAGAGGAGAGGGAGGAAGGAGACAGAGATGAGCAGGAGGAGAAAAGGGGGACTCAAGAGGAGAGAGACAGATCTACGCAGTACTCTGTTCCCTAAGTGTTCTCCGTAGCCCAGAACACCCACAGAGATTCACAGAATTGGATTGAGAAGAGAAGGGGGAGGGAGGAAATAGAGGTGATCTGGGGGAGAAAAAGGCAAGTCAAAAGGGGGAGAGAGTAATCATCACAATCCTGAGTAAAAATGGGTACTGAATATTGGATTCTTTAATGTCAAAAATTGATATCAAATACTGAAAAAAATAAAAAATCTAGAGTTTAGACTCTTAAAAACACAATATCAAAAACAAAAACAAAAAATTTAAGAAATATATATGAAGTTCACTTTAAAAATAGGGTCTTTTTTTTTTTTTTGCAAGGTTATAGTGAAATGAAATGAAAATTAAGGAGTAATAGAGAAGTAATAGAGGACTTTAAAAGAAAATAAAAGAAAAAAAGAAAAATTTTTTAATTAAAAAAGATAGTAAAAATATATGAAAATTAAAATTAAGGTCTAACAGAGGAGTAATAGAGGACTTTAAAAGAAAATGAAAATTAAGGAGTATTAGAGGAGTAATGCTGCTGCTGATGCTAAGTCACTTCAGTCATGTCCGACTCCTGTGCGACCCCATAGAGGGCAGCCTACCAGGCTCCCCCGTCCCTGGGATTCTCCAGGCAATAACACTGGAGTGGGTTGCCATTTCCTTCTCCAATGCATGAAAGTGAAGTCGCTCAATCGTGTCCGACTCTTAGCGACCCCATGGACTGCAGCCTACCAGGCTCCTCCATCCATGGGATTTTCCAGGCAAGAGTACTGGAATGGAGAGGAGTAATAGGGAATTTTAAAAGAAAATAAAAGCGAAAAAAGGAAAAAAAGTTTTGTTTTTTTTTTTACTAAAAAAATAGTAAAAATATATCTAGGAATTTCTCTGGAGCTATTGTGGCAGTGTGGGTTCAGTTCAGTTTCAGATAGCTCCTTGTTCCAGCTTACACTTAAAATCTGTAGGCCCCTTCTGGTGTAGTCAGTGTTAACTACAGGGATTTTAATCTGTTGCACCTTTCACTTCTGAAGTGGTTCCCTTTGTGTATTTGGCTTCTGTTTGCAGGTCTCTTCGGTGTCTAATTTCCGCCCTGACACAAATGGGCGGAGGTGGTCTCTTGTTTAGGTTTGCCTGTTCAGTCGTGCTGTGGGGAGGGAGGGGCGCTGCAGACAAATATCGCTGGCCTGTGTGGGGAGCACTCGCAGTGTTCCGGCCACTCTGGGTTTGCCCCCGCTCATGGTGTGTGTGCTTCCCCCGTCTACACTGCTCAGGCTTCAGGCTGCTCTCGAGGGAGTGGGCCCTGCATGGTGTGCGGTTATAGTTTCCGGGTACTCCACAAAAGCACAGACTCGGTTGGGCCTGCGTTTTGTGCCTTCCCTGCCCGAGCAGCTCAGGCAGCCGGAAGCTTGACGGGCGCACTCTCCCCGGGTGTGGTGCGCCTTCTCCCCTCCGCGGGCCCAGCCTCAGTTTTCACGCGCGCCTGTTGGGTGCGCCTTGTGTCTGCTCTGGGGAGCTGATCTCTAGCCGCAACCCTCTGGGTGGATGTCAACTATCCAGAATCTCATGAAGTCTTTGGTTAGAAACTGGGAGCCTGTTTGCAGTTTGGTAGGGGATGCTGTCTCTGGGGTCGAGTTTGCCGCTTTCCCCTCCCCGCTGCCTCCTGCCTCCCGCGGGGGCTGGGCCGGCCCGCCGGTTAGCTCTTCTCTGGAATTGCTCAGTCCTTCCTTTGTTCCTAAGCAATGCCGCCCGCTCCTCTCCGTTCAGCCCCCACTTGCTGGTGGTCAATGCGAGCGTCTGGGGTACTTTTCTGCTGGAAGTTGCTTTTAGGCATGTAATCTGTGGTTTTATTTATTTTTCCTCCCAGTTAGGTTGCCCTCCGAGATTCAAAAACTTCCCCCAGACCGGCCAGTGAGAGGGTTTCCTGGTGTTTGGAAACTTCCTCTATTACGACTCCCTTCCCGGGATGGATCTCCATCCCTAGCTCTTCTGTCTCTCTTTTTTTCTTTTATATTTTGTCTTACCTCCTTTCGAAGACAATGGGCTGCTTTTCTGGGTGCCTGATGACCTCTGCTAGTGATTGGAAGTTGTTTTGTGGAGTTTGCTCAGCGTTCAAATGTTCTTTCAATGAATTTGTAGGGGAGAAAGTTGTCTCCCCGTCCTATTCCTCTGCCATCTTAAAGAGCTCCTCCCATTAATCTATTTTAAAGTGTGCATTAAGGTTCAATTTTGTTCTATGGTCCATGCTAGCTGAAAGCAGAGTATGAAAAATAAAACACAGGAACAATTCAAAAAAGATTATGATCTTGTGATAGGGACAGAATCACAAACAAATACATAAAACATAAGTGAGAAGTTACATAATAGAACTAATGAGACAAGATCATGTATGAAGGAGTAGTCCATCCTACAGGGTGTATCAGGAAGGGCTTCAGAGAAGAATTCATTTTTGAGCTGGGCCTGAACAGATGTTAAGGAACAAACCATATTTTATGTGGTTAGTTCTTAGACTTTTATGAATCTTACTATTGATATTAAATATTTTGTGCGTGCGTGTGTGTGCACATGCTAAGTCACTTCAGTCATGTCCAGCTCTTTGCAACCATATAGACTGTAGCCCACCAGGCTCCTTTGTCCATGGGATTCTCCAGGTGAGAATACTGGAGTGGGTTGCCCTGCCCTCCTCCAGGGGATCGTCTTGACCCAAGGATTGAACCCAAATCTGTGTCTCCTGCATGGTAGGCAGATTCTTTACCACTGAGTCACTAGGGAAGCCCATTAAATACTTTAGACTGGCAGTAATATGATCAAATTAATGTATTTTAATCAAAGGGGAGAGGAATAATGGCAGATTATTTACTTTGGTGTTGGTGGGTGGGATAGATTGAAGGACACCCAGCCTGTAGACAAGGAGACTGGTTAACTGTAAAGGAAAGCCGTCCAGGCTGCAGGTTAGAACTAGATAGAAAGTAAGCTTCGGCGTAGTGTCCCTGGGGATCCTCTTCTACTTTGAGTTGTCTTATTTCAGTTACTGCACTACTTCCTGGTTGGCGTCTCTGTTCTTCACTCCTTTCTCCAGACACAGACAAAGACCTTTTCCCCTTTTCTTCCTTCACAACAGCTGAGATAATATGGACCTTCCAAGGAGTCTTTGCTAAATGTTAAGAAATGGTCTATACCCAAATCAGCACATGTGTGTGCGTGCTTATTCACTTCAGTCGTGTCTGACTCTTTGCGACCCCACGGGCTGTAACCCACCAGGCTCCTCTGTCCGTGGAACTCTCCAGGCAAGAATACTAGAGTTGGTTGCCATTTCCTTCTCGAAGGGATCTTTCCAACCCAGGGATGGAAACTGCATCTCCTGTGTCTCCTACATTGCAGGTGGATTCTCTACCCCCGGAGCCACCTGGGAAGCCCCAAAACAGCATACTCCTGGGCTTTGAGTTCTAGTCTACCTGCTGTCTTGGGGTATCTTTATTAGCCCCAGAGGACAAAGACAAATTGATTACCCTTAGTCTGAAAATTTTTTTCTTACTTACTCTTTTCTAGTTAAAGGAATTCACTGACAAGTGGCACATGAAGGAATACACAGAGCATGAGAGAATATCTGTGGAAGAGGGAGAAACAAAACTCAACCTCGTTAAGGGGATTCCACAACCAAAACACCAGTGCTACAGTCGCTTGGCATCGGTGATGCTAGAAGCGCCAGAAGCCTCATGCTTCCCTGTAAGAATATTGCCTACCCCCAAGCTCCTTTCACAAGATTAAATGTCCTATATGCCACCACTTCACATTGCTCATGTACACGGGTGATGAATTCCTAGGACAGTGTGGTCAGCACTAGAATGAGGAAGGAGTTGGAGAGACGGACTGTTAATAAGGCTGCTTTAAAGGTTTGTGTGTGAAGTCAGTAAAATCCTAAGCTCCTGAGCTGGGCTAGTGATAATGAAACAGGAAAAGAGAAAAGGGAAGGGGAAGAAGGAGGAAAGAGGGACTATATGGATATAAGAATTTTATTAGGATTTATTGATTAAGTGAGTTTTTGAGTGGGTAGGAAAGGAGAAGGCTGAGGAAGAAGAGTGGAGTTGACTGCCTACAGCAGCTTTTTATTCCTCCAAGATTTTATTTGAATCATTCCCAGAGACACTTTTCTAAGTTCTCTGCCTCAACCACTGGAATTTTACTCTCTGCTTCCCACATGAAAGTTCTGTGGAGTTTAGGTATAGGCAAGTCTCCAAGAGTCTCGTTCTTTCCTTTGACTCTTTCTAACTTCCCCAAGTCACAATTTAATTAAAATTTTTCAGTTAGTTGTCTAATGTGTACTTAATGCCAGCATTCCTATTATTTTCACCAAATTTTATGAACAGAAATACCTACAACTAATTGAACACTAAGAATATTTAGCATGGAAGTGACTATAGCTGCTTCGTAATGAATGTCTTTGATGAGGCTGTTCTAACGCCTAGAGGTTTTTGGAAGTAGCTCTTTTTTTCTCAACTACACTCACCCTGTTGCTGTTTTTCTGATGATATAGGCACAACTTCAGTTCATATCATTTGCAATTGTTCCCTCCACCTGGAATGTTCTTCCTTCAAACATCTACATGGCTCATACTTTCATAATCTCCAAAGTCATCTTATTCTTGACCACTCTAGGTAAAATAGCAAAAGTTACTGCTCACCCTTCTGCCACTCTCAATCCTCATTTGTCCTGTTGTTTTTCTCCATAGTACTTATCACCATTTGACATTCTTTATAGTTTCTTATTTATCTGTTCATAATCAGTCTCTCCAACTGGAATGCAAGCTCCACAAAAACAAGGATTTTGTTTGGTTCACTGCCTTACTTTTCTAGCACCAAGGACAGTACCTGATACAGTGTAGACAGTTATTAAGAAAATGAATAAAGAATATATCTATATGAAGTCTGTCCCACTTCTGGACTTTCAGCCGTGTGAAAAAATAACTGTCTTTAATGTGTGAGCCAGTCTGAATCAGTTTCAGAATACACACTGGCTGATAAAATGTATCCATGCTGGAGATGGAAGCTCATTACACTGGAAATAGGAAGATAGTGCTATTATCAAAACAAAGAGGAAAAAGAGATATACTACTTGATACATGAGTCATGTGTATGTATATACAAAAAATTTATGTTGATATGTATTTCTATATACCACATCATGCCACTTTCTATTTTTCTTGATTGTTGTATTAAAAATGCATGATTAAGAATAATAAAAAATATTAGTTACTTGTTCTATCTCCTAAGACTAAGAAAGAATATGTCATAAATGTAGAGGAAAGAATTTCATATGAAGAAGCAGAAGCCAAGAGAAATTAATCAACCTAATGAATATAACATGAGCAACATTAGCAATTATTACTATCACTACCATTATTAGAGTTCCATTTTTAAGAACCTATGTTTTATCATCCACATTAGCTCTAATCATCACAGCAATACTGCAAGATGGATATCCGGGAGAGTTACATAGATTGTACTAATGGGAGGGGGAATAATTTTCTGACAAAATAGTGATTTGTTATATTTGGACAGAATCCATGTTTCCTAGTCATTTACCTGCTGGGTTGCATTCTGTCTGCCTGTAACCCTTTGCTTTCTTTTACCCTCTGCTTGTAGACTGAAGTAGCACAGAATGTCATTGTATCTTTGCCTATTGATTAAATGTATTTTGATTAACTATGAAATGGTGATGAGAGGTATTGAGAATAGGCTAGAACAAACTTTTAAAGATAGTGTAGGGGCTTCCCTGGTGGCTCAGTGGATTAGAATCCTCCTGCCAATGCAGGAGACATGAGTTCGATCCCTGATCCAGGAAGATCTTACAAGCTGCAGAGCAACTGACCCCAGATGCCACAACTATTGAGCTTGTGCTCTAAACCTGGGAGCCATAACCACCGAAGCCTGTGCTCTGCAACAAGAGAAGCCACTGCAATGAGAAGCCTACGCACCCCAGCTAGAGAGCATCCCCACTTGCTGCAACTAGAGAGAGCTCATGCACAGCCACAAAGACCCAGCACACTCAAAAATAAGCTAATAAATAAAATTTAAAGTATAGTGCCTTAGTGTCCTAGGGATACTGTAACAGGGCTTCCCCGGTGGCGCAGTAGTAAAGAACACACCTGCCAATGCAACTGACCTAAGAGACATGGGTTCTATCTCCCAGTCGGGAAGATCCCCTGGAGAAGGGAATGGCGGCCCACTCCAGTATCCTTGCCTGGAGAATCCCACAGACAGAGGAGCCTGGCGGGCTACAGTCCATGAGGGTGCACAAAGTCGGGCACGACTGAAGTAACTTAGCGTGCACACACTATAAAGCAAGATACCAAAAACTAGGTGACTTAAAAACAACAGAATTTTTTTTCTTCATAGTCCCCGAAGATAGAAATCAAATGTGTCAAAATCAATGGTGCAAAATCAGTGTGTTGAGGGCCATGCTCCCTGAAACAGGAGGAGAGAGTCCTTCCTTGTCTCCTCTTGCCCTTTGCTGGCGGCAGTCAGTCTGTGGCGTTCCTGACTTTTGCAGTTAGGTTGCTCCAGTCTCTATCATCGCATTGTCCTTTCCCTGCATCTTTATCCTCATGAGGTATTAGCCATCATCTCTGTGTGTAACTGTGTCCAAATTTCCCTTTCTTATTAGATCACCACTCGTATTGAATGAGGGCCCATCCTCTCGACCTTATCTTAATTTGATTAAATGCAAAGACCTTATTTCCAAATAAGATCAGATTCACAGATCCAGGGGTTGGGACTCTAGCATATATTTTAGGAGGAACAAAATTCAACCCCTAACAGGTTCGAGCATCTGCATGGTATGATTGCCAATAATGGATTTAATACATCAGGCTCTTTCTCAGTTCTGAAGCTTTTCCTGTATCGTCTCCTTTGTCTGCCTTCTTAGTGCCCACTCGTCGCTCCAGTGGTGCAGTGGGGCAGCCCACACCAGCACATGAGAGGCATTTCTTAAATTTTCAGGAGTCAGTTCCTAAAAACAGCAATGATTAAAAGCTAGATAATACAAACTCACTGTAAGCTTGCAATTAATTAAGTTTAGAATAGAGTCAATAAATTCTCAAAACTGATAATTTTCTAATTATTTTGCTACATTTGACCATTATCTATGTTTTTTAGATTACTTGCGTCTATTATTATCTGCATTTTGGAAGCAAAATAATGGTGTTCACATCTCTTCCTGAGTCCGCATTCAGTGACGTCGACTTGGTTGTTTGAAATTGGCCACACGAGAGCCTTTATAACACAGAAAGCTATTAACACTGCAAATCAGGGCTTCTATTTTCCATGGAAAGACATCTGTTAGCCACTTACTGGATTTCACTAATTCCTGCAATTCCCATACTTCCCTTAGGCCTTATCTTCCTTATCTAGACCGGCTTTCTATAGCATTCATTTAAGTTAGACTCCTTTCTACTACTATTCTCACTTTCTTAGTAACTTTTTCTATTCCTCATTTGCTATTGTGTATATGATATACACCTAAGTGAGAGGTTCCTAGACTGTAGTAAATTTCTTCTAATCAGAGAATCTGGAAATAGATGATGTAACAATGTAAATTATCCCATGGCATCAAAACCTAGTCGTCGTGAGTCCCTGGGAATCCTTGAGTGACCTCAATGTAAGGAGCTGCATGACATAAAGATGGGCTAACCCATAGGCATTAGAAAAATAGTGTCTTCTCTGAAAGGAAAGGTCAACACACATGAGGTGTTCTTGGGCTCCTACTGAACCCAGGTGATAAGGTAGGAACAGCCTTGGAAGTATTACTTTTATTACTGATGTGTAATTACAAGTATTACATTATTACTCCCTTCCTGGCAGTATCTACTAAGTATCAACTTGTAGGCAGTCTCAAAACTGCACAAAATTCATCATAGTCCTGGGGTTGACGTTAAGGTTAAACAAGATCATATATTAACCTGAGCTTTGTCTGAAACAGAATTCCCTGCAATGGGAGCACAGACTCTTAGCCACTAGACCCCCAGGGAAATTCCTCAAGTAGGATTTTCAAGTCAGATTTCCCTGTCCTTGGAGACAGAAATGTCAGTTCTTTTCCTCCATATAAGTCTCTGCCTTGGAACCTGAACTGGATAATTGAGAGTCATGGACCCTGCTCTCATGTAGGTTCCCCTGCCTCTCAAGGAACAGCTCCCGAGTTATGCTTTCTTTTAAGGGATATCTCTGGTAGATGCTGGAAAAGATTAAATTCAAGTAGAATGAAATACTGACTACCTTTTCGCATGTGCCAATAAACCCAGTCAGTCCCAGGCATAGGAAAAAACCAAGTAAAACTGTTTTTGTTTTTGTTTCTTGTTCCTTAAATTATGTCAGTACCTAGCAGTTATTCATGTTTAAATAGTCAATAGAAGGCAGGCAAGGCACCAGGGAACATGATAAGTGTTTAAAGGACATGATTTACTACTCAGAGACATGTCAGTAATGTGGCATGGAGTACACACAAGAAGTCTTCCAGGAGAAAAGATTTCTTTAGAGAAGTAATTAAATGACCTGGCTTGAGTCTATTCTCTCCCAAAGAAGAAGTTGTCAGTGAAGAGCTTCCAACACTGCCTTGACTGTAATTGTTATTCAAGTTCATGCTGCAAAGTCATTTTCACTTAGGAATTCTAGCATTCACCACTAAAAAATTCATAGGTTAGGCTTTTGTATTGCCACACACCTTGGAATTGATCCTCAGAATTAAGAAGCAATTACAACCAGCAATTATTTTAAACATTTGTTTTCAGAAATGAATTTTTCCCATATTTGTCAGAATTGGCTCAGCGTTCTTTTTCAATTTTTTAGCAGCATGAAAAACTGTTAAATGTTCAGGCATAAGCAAGTCATTACTCCACATCTGAACTCTAGAGAGCGACTGGTTGTCATGGTAATGTGACTGCACATGTGAAGTTAGCATTGGCAACCTCACATTTTCATTAAAATATCATGCACATTTGCATGAACTCCTGCCCAGAGCATTGTTACACTGTTTGATTCTTTCCCACCTCCATTGTCCCATAATAATGCCAAGGGATTTCATATTCCAATGACAAGCTTATTAGAATTCACTGCATTTATTATTGATCTGTCTCAAATGGAAGGTGAGTTGTATTGAAAGCTCAACATACAGGAATAGAGAGCTGACTATATATATATATATATATGTATATATATATAGTTTTATATACATAAATATAGACACATCTGTACAGTTAATCCTGCGAAATACTCTTCCCCTGAATGCTATTTTTTCATGGTTTTAATTATTTCTTTATCTTGCCTCCTCCCTCTCCCCCAACCTAGAAAGTCTTCTTTCAAATTTCTCCGTTGGGACTTTCAGTGTTGCTATTACTCTCAAACCTGTAGGTTTCTTTTCTGTTTCCAGCCTCCCCATCCCCATACCTTCCTCCCAGGACCTCCATCATGATCCTTTTGGTTTAGGGCTATGTTCATACTTGGGCTTCCTAGCAGGCTTAGCGGTAAAGAACCTGTGTGTCAATGCAGGAGACACAGGTTCAATCTCTGGGGCAGGAAGGTCACCTGAGAGAGGGCATGGCAACCCCCTCCAGTATTCTTACCCAGAGAATCCCACGGACAGAGGATCCTGGCAGGCTACAGTCCATGGAGTCACAAAGAATCAGACATGACTGAAGCAACTGAGGACACACGTATTCATCCATTTGATCATTTTGTTTATTCAATTGATAAACATTTATTGCATGTGTATTATATGGTAGGCTAGGTGTCAGTTAAATGTTCACAAGGGTAGCAATTAGTTGATAAGAGACATAAACTTTGCTGACTGTCTTGTTCTTGTTTAAATAGTCTGTGTATTTCAGACAGACTTCACAAAGTTTTTTAGCACACAATTTGATGAGTTCCACAGATTATAATATCATTTTACCTCTTGTTCCTATGATGTCATTATTTAAACATTCTTTTGTTGAATTTAAGTCTTGAATAAATAAATGAACCACTAGGAAGTATCACAGCAGTATCAGTACGGTAATATGCAGATTATATAGCTATTAAACATTCTATAATACATATCTACTCCCTCTACTTTATACACATAGACACTAAAGCTAAGACTCCTTATCAATAATTGACAAGTTTCACTTTGGAGAAGCTTATAGAACTTCTGTATGATTCATTCATTGTACTCCTATTCGTAACTCTGTTCATCCTTTTACTCACACTTGTTCTGTCCTTCCCATCCTAGATTCTCACTGACACCTGGAGACCACTTCATCTTCTAAAATTCTATTCAAGTATCACGTCTTCTTTGAAGTATTTTACAACAGTAATAGAAAATAAAAATACTCTAGAAGGAACCAATAGCAGAATAACTGAGGCAGAGGAACAGATAAGTAAGCTGGAGGATAGAATGGTGGAAATAACAGCTGAAGAGCAGAATAAAGGGAAAGGAAAGAAAAGAATTGAGGAAAGCCTCAGAGACCTTTGGGACAAAATTAAATGCACCAACATTTGAGTTATAGGGGCCCCAGAGGTCCTGGAGGAAGAAGAAAAAAAGAAAGGCACTGAGAAGATTTTTGAAGAAATTATAGTTGAAAACTTCCCCAACATGGGAAAGGAAATACTCAAGTCCAAGAAGCTCAGAGTGTCCCCTACCTAAGGAGAAACACATCGAGACACATATTAATCAATGTAACAGAGGTTAAACACAAAGAAAAAATATTAAAAGCAGCAAGGGAAAAACAACAAGTAACATACAAGGGAAAACCCACACAATTAACAGCGGATGTTTCAGATGAAATTCTACAGGCCACAGAAGGGAATGGCAGGATATACTCAAAGTAGCGCAAGAGAAAAACCTATGACCATGATTACTATACCCAGCAAAGATCTCATTCAGTATTGATGGAGAAATCAAAAGATTTATGGACAACTAGAAGTTAACAGAATTCAGCACCACCAAACCAGCCTTGCAGCAAATACGAAAGGGACTTACATAGCCAGTAAACCAAGAGAAAGCAAAGATCTACAAAAACAAACCCAAATCAATCCATAAAATGCCAACAGGAACATATGTATCAATAATTACCTTTAATGTAAATGGATTAAATGCACCAAACAAAAGGTGCAGACTGACTGAATGGATACAAAAACAAGACCCATATATATGCAGCCTACAGGAGACCCACTTCAGACTTAGAGACACAAACAGACTGAGTGTAAAAGGATGGAAAAAGATATCCCATGTGAATGGAAACCAAAAGAAAGCTGGAGTGGCAATCCTTATTTCAGACAAAATAGACTTTAAAATAAAGAATATCATAAGAGACAAAAAAAGGACACTCCATAATGATCAAGGGATCAATCCAAGAAGAAGACATAACAGTTGTAAATGTCTGTGCACCCAACATAGGAGCACCTCAATATATAAGGCAAACACTAAAGGCATAAGAGGAGAAATCAACAGCAACACAATAATAGTAGGGGACTTTAACACCCCACTTTCACCAATGGGCAGGCCATCAAAACAGAGAATCAGTAAGGAAACACAAACCTTAAATGAAACATTAGACCACATGGACCTAATTGATATCTTTAGGACTTTTCATCCAAATGCATAAGAATACTTTCTTCTCAAGTGCACATGGAACACTCTCCAGGGCAGACCACATCCTGGGCCCCAAAACAAGCCTCAGTAAATTTAAGAAAATTGAAATTATATAAAGTATCTTCTCTGACCACAACACTATGAGACTAGACATCAACTACAGGAAAAAACAAAAAGGCAAAAAACACAAACTCATGGAGATTAAACAATACATTACTAAATAACAAAGAGATTACTGAAGAAATAAGAAAAGAAATAAAAAGATTCCTAGAAACAAATGACAATGAAAACATGATGATCCAAAACCTATGGGACTCAGCAAAAGCAGTTCTAAGAAGGAAGTTTATAGTGATACAATCTTACCTCAAGAAGCAAGAGACACATTGAACAGACAGCCTAACTCTACATCTAAAGCAGCTGGAAAAAGAACAAAAACCCACCAAAGTCAGCAGAAGGAAGGAGATCATAAAAATCAGAGCATAAATAAGTGAAAAAGAAATGAGGGAAACAGTAGCAAAGATTAATAAAACTAAAAGTTTGTTCTGTGATAAGATAAACAAAATTGACAAACCACTAGTCAGACTCATCAAATCAATAAAATTAGAAATGAAAAAGGAGCAGTTACAACAGACAATACAGAAATACAAAGGATCATAAGGAAATATTATGAGCAACTATATGCTAATAAAATGGACAACCTAGAGGAAATGGACAGATACTTGGAAAAGATCAGTTTCTCAAGACTGAACCAGGAAGAAACAGAAATTATGAACATCCCAATTACAAACACTGAAATTGAAACAGTGATCAAAAATCTCCCCAAAAACAAAAGCCCAGGGCCAGATGGCTTCACAGGGGAATACTATCAAACATTTAGAAAAGAGCTAATGCCTATTTTTTTTAAATTCTTCCTTAAAATTGCAGAGGAAGGAACACTTCCAAACTCATTCTACAAGGCCCAATCACCCTGATACCAAAACCAGGAAAAGACAACACCAAAAAAAGAAAATTACAGGCTAATATCACTGATGAACATGGGTGCAAGAGTTCTCAACAAAATTTTAGCAAACAGAGTCCAACAACACATTAAAAAAACTCATACACTGTGATCAAGTTGGGTTTATTCCAGGGATGCAAGGATTCTTCGATATATCCAAATCAATCAGCATGATACACCATATCAATAAATTGAAAGATAAAAACCATATGATCATCTCAATAGATGCAGAAAAAACCTTTGACAAAATCCAGCATCCATTTATGATAAAAATGCTTCCCAAAAATGGGCATAGAAGGAACCTACCTCAACATAGTAAAGGCCATATATGAAAAGCCCACATCAAACATTATTCTCAATGGTGGAAAACTAAAAGCTTTCCCTCTAAGATCAGGAATAAGACAAGGGTGTCCATTCTCACAACTATTATTCAACATAGTTTTGGAAGTCCTAGCTATGGTGATTAGAGAAGAAAAAAAAAAGGAATTCAGATTGGAAAAGAAGAAGTAAAACTCTCACTGTTTGCAGATGGCATGATACTATACATGGAAAACCCAAAAGAAACTATTGGAAAATTACTAGAGCTAATCAGAGAATTCAGCAAAGTCACAGGCTACAAGGTCAATACACAGAAATCACTCGTACTCCTATTTACTAACAATGAAAAATCAGAAAGAGAAATTAAGGAATCAATACCATTCACCATTGCAACAAAAAAATAAAGTATCTAGGAATAAACCTACCTAAGGAAACAAAAGACCTGTATATGAAAAACTATAAGACACTGATGAAAGTAATGAAAGATGTCATAAACAGATGGAGAGATGTTCCATGTTCTTGGGTAGGAAGATTCGATACTGTGAAAATGACTGTACTACCAAATGCAATCTACAGATTCAGTGCAATTCCTATTAAATTAACAATGGTTTTTTTCCACAGAACTAGAGCAAAAAATTTCACAATTCATATGGAAATACAAAAGACCCTGAATAGCCAAAGCAGTCTTGAGAAAGAAAAATGAAACTGGAGGAATCAACCTTCCTGACTTCAGACTATTCTACAAAGCTACAGTCATCAAGACAATATGGTACTGGCACAAAAACAGAAATATAGACAAATGGAACCAGATAGAGAACACAGAGGTAAACCATACACCTATGGGAATCTTATTTTTGACAAAGGAGGCAAGAATATACAGTGCAGCAAAAACAGCCTCTTCAATAAGTGGTGCTGGGAAAACTGGACAGCTACATGTAAAAGAAATAAATTAGATCACTGTCTAACACTATACACAAAGCTAAACTCAAAATGGATTAAAGACTTGAATGCAAGACCATAAACTATTAAACTCTTAGAGGAGAACATAGGCAGAACACTCAAGGACATAAACCAAAGCAAGACTTTCTATGACTCAATGCCTAGAGTAATGGAAATAAAAACAAAAATAAGCAAGTGGGATCTAATTAAACTTAAAAATTTTGCACAGTAAAGGAAAATACAAAAGTGAAAAGGCAACCCTCAGAATAGGAGAAAATAATAGCAAGGGAATCAACTGATAAAGAATTAATTTCCAAAATAATCAAGGAGCTTATACAACTCAATACCAGATAAGCAAACAACCCAATCAAAAAGTGGGAAAGGGACCTGAAGAGACATTTCTCCAAAGAAGACATACAGATGTTTCACAAGCACATGAAAAGATGCTCAACATCACTTATTATCAGAGAAATGTACATCAAAACTGCAATAAGATACCACCTCACACCAGTCAGAATGGCCACCACCAAAAAGTCTACAAACAATAAATGCTGGAGAAGATGTGGAGAAAGAGGAACGCTCTTGTGTTGCTGGTGGGAATGTGAACTGATACAGCCACTATGGAAGACAGTATGGAGACTCCTTAAAAAGCTAGGAATAAAACCACACCAGCAATCCCACTCCTAGGCATATGCCCTGAGGAAATCAAAACTGAAAAAGACACATGTACCCTAATGCTTACTGCATCACTATTTACAATAGCTAGAATATGGAAGCAACCTAGATGTCCATTGACAAATGTGTGGATAAAGAAACTGTGGTGCATATATACAACTCAGCCATAAAAAGGAACACATTTCAATCTGTTCTAACGAGGTGGACAAAACTAGAGCCCATTATACAGAGTGAAGTAAGTCAGAAAGAGAAATATAAATATCATATACTGACACATATAGACAGAATCTGAAGAGATGGCACTGATGAATTTATTTTCAGGGCAGCAGTGGAGAAACAGACCTAGAGAACGAACCAATGGACAAGATGTGAGGAGAGGAGGAAGAAGGAGAGATGTATGTAGAAAGTAACATGGAAATTTACAACACCATGTGTGAGACAGACGGCCGATGGGAATTTGCTGCATGATTCAAGAACTCAAACAGGGGCTCTGCAACAGGCAGGAGGATGAGGAGGGGAGGGAGACGGGAGGGAGGTCTGGGAGGGAGGGGCATGGGTGTACCTACGGCTGACGTGTGACAGAAAACCACAAAATTCTGCAAAGCAATTATCCTTCAATTAAAAATTTTTTAAAAGTCGACATGACTGAGTGACTAAGCACAGCACAGCATATATGTACATGTATGTACATGTATATATATACACATATACACATATATGGTGGTGATGGTTTAGTCGCTAAGTCAGGTCCAACTCTTGCAACCCCACGGACTATAGCCCACAAGGCTCCTCTGTCCATGGGATTCTCCAGGCAAGAATACTGGAGTTGGTTGCCATTTCCTTCTCCTATACATGTATGTATGTATGTATATGTACATGCATATATATATATATATACATATATATATATAATGTATAAAGAATGTGTTGGGGTGTAAAATGTTATTTGTTGTCATGGTTTGTGTTGAAAACAAGTCTGACAATGCAGTATTACATAATACATGTGGAGCATTTCACATGATGCTAACACATAGGAAGAGAACAAGGTTTGTCACAAAAATCATGACAGAAGAGTTTCAAGGATGAGCTGATTAATGATGTGAAATACATCAGAAAATACAAGAGGATGAAATCTGAGAGCTGTTAATTTTCAAAAAATTAATTAACTTGTAAAAAATCTACAAAATATGACAGGCTACCAATAGCTACTTTTGTTAACATACACAGTTGTAATGTTTTATAGTGCCATGTAATAGTTAAAAAGAAAAAGAGAAACCATTCATGGAAAGAAACAAAATGATTTCTATACAGAAATTGCAATAAACAATGACTACCAGCTCCATTCCTTTAAGTTTCTTCTTTGAAAGGAAGTAAACCACTTATACATGTATGTTGTGCTCCATCATGTTGGACTCTTCAAAACCCTGTGGACTGTAAACCACAAGTCTCCTCTGCCCGTGGGATTCTCCAGGCAAGAATACTGGAGAGGGTTGTTGTGCCCTCCTCCAGGGGATCTCCCCAACCTGGGGATGCAACCTGCATCTGCCTGTGTCTCCTGCATCGCAGGAGGATTATTATTTTTTTTTCTCCAATTATTTTTATTAGTTGGAGGCTAATTACTTTACAACATTGCAGTGGTTTTTGTCATACATTGAAATGAATTAGCCATGGATTTACATGTATTCCCCATCCCGGTCCCCCCTCCCACCTCCCTCTCCACCCGATCCCTCTGGGTCTTCCTAGTGCACCAGGCCTGAGCACTTGTCTCATGCACCCAACCTGGGCTGGTGATCTGTTTCACCCTAGATATACATGTTTCGATGCTGTTCTCTTGAAACATCCCACCCTCGCCTTCTCCCACAGAGTCCACAAGTCTGTTCTATACATCTGAGTCTCTTTTTCTGTTTTGCATATAGGGTTATCGTTACCATCTTTCTAAATTCCATATATATGTGTTAGTATACTGTAATGGTCTTTATCTTTCTGGCTTACTTTGCTCTGTATAATGGGCTCCAGTTTCATCCATCTCATTAGAACTGATTCAAATGAATTCTTTTTAATGGCTGAGTAATATTCCATTGTGTATATGTACCACAGCTTTCTTATCCATTTGTCTGCTGATGGGCATCTAGGTTGCTTCCATGTCCTGGCTATTATAAATAGTGCTGCGAGGATTCTTTACCACTAGCGCCACCTGGGAAGCCCAGAGGGCTCAGCTTAGTCACTTTAGCTCTACAGATGGGTAATCATACCCCTTCGTTCTTAACACCCCCACCTCTGTCATGTGGGGATACAGTGATTAGAAAGATGGGTATATTCTTGTCTCATTCATGAAGGGGTGCAGAGAAATAATGGGGATTTTTTGCTACATAATACAGTTGTTCTCCCCCAGCTGTGACTATCAATCATGGCTATGTATTAGAATTGCCTAAGAAACTTCAAACAATGTCATTTTCTTTGTCTGCTTATTTTGTTTCTAAGCTGCTCAGGTCATTCTAATATGCAACTAAACTTGATAATTTGCATTGTCCTAGACAGTGCTTCTCCACCTTTAACAGGCATGTGAATCACCTGCAGGTCATGTCAGAGTACAGATCCTGATTCAGCAGTTCTCAAGCAGTACCTGAGGTTACACATTTCAAAGGAGCATCCAAGAGACGTTGATACTGTAGGGCCAAGAACCACACTGTAAATAGCAAGGCCCTAGAGTGTCTAAAACTAATTATATCTCACCAGTTAATTGTCTTCTGAATATGTTTTTCCCTTCTAAACCTCCAAGCAGGAACAGTTATTATTCTTGGAGAATGCCCTCATTTTAGATATTGAAAAATAAATGCTAGAAAAGAAACTGCATCTCAACATGTCAGAAAATCGACCTCATCTCACCAGTCCTGCTGACTATGGGTCATCCAAATAAATACGTTCAGTTAACTAAATTAATGATATTTATTGAACTTCCCTGGTGGTTCAGTTGGTAAAGAGTCTGCCTGCAACGCAGGAGAACCAGGTTTGATCTCTGGGTCAGAAAATCCTCTGGAGAAGGAAATGGGCAGTCTTCTCGCCTGCGAAATCCCATGGACAGAGGAGCCTGGTGGGCTACAGTCCATGGGGTTGCAAGAGTCAAACACAACTTAGAGACTAAACCTACCTACCTATTGCCTCCCCGTGGCTCTGTGAAATCACACAGGGCATTAGGAATGCTTTGTGTGTGTTCTACAAATAGATCTAGTAGAAAGAGTCCTAGATTAGGACTTGAGAAAGTGATTCTAGCCTCAGTTCTGCAGAGTGATCTTAATGAAGCGTTTGATTTTTCTAAGTTTCTAATATTTTCTTAATTTCTCATTATAACTTTCCAGAGGGGCATCACCCCTGGAGTAGACCAAAGGGGACCCTTGGAGGAGGCAATTCTGTAGAGGCTGTGAATACATAAAGATGCATTACAATTAGCCAGATAGCGAAGCAAGAGGACAGAATGAAAGAACATGTGCAAAGGTAAAGAGCCAGGAGAGGAAGCCTGAAGAGTTCCACAAGGGGCTTGGTGTGGCTGGAATATAGGGGGCATTTAATGAAGGGGTGAGACACAAGGCTGCAAAGAGGAGGGCCGGCTCTTTAAATGACAGCAGAGTTGAGCATCCACTACACACAGACTGTGTCAGACACTTTGCTCCATGCTTTATACACACCATTTCACTTAATCCTCACACAAATGCCACAAGAGGCAAATAGTGAAGAAATTTATGAAATGGCTTAAAAACCATCAGAAGCTGTAAAGATTATGTAACCTGACTCAGATCTTGTAGCTAATACATGATAGAGCCAAGTCTCTGCTTCTCTCTTGAGTTCATGCTCAAATCCACACAATCAGCTTGAATGGAGAGTCAAAGATGAGTTTTCAACACAGAAAAAACGATGATAACTTTTGTTATTTCACAATGATGATTCAAACAGAATGTAGGATAGATTAAAGAACAGATTAGGATTCCTCTTCAGAGTTACTACAATCTGATCAGTTTATCAGTGATATTTGAGAGCTGAGAATGGGTCTTATTTTTCTTTGATTAGGAGCACTTAACACAGTGCCTGGAATATAGTAGGATATTTGTTGAGAAAATAAATGACTCCTACTATAATTATGTAAAAGAAAACTAAGGCAGTGACAAGTGAGATTAGGAATGGAATGGATTAAGCAGCCAGTTGAATAAATTTCTGCCAGGCAAGTAAATTCATATTGCTTTTAACAACAGAAATGTTAGAAATGTTATGGCTTTTCTAATATTTTTCATCCACTGTAATGATGGCTATATGACCCTGGAAGATCAAAAAGAAAATAATGGGTATATAGGAGGCTATGAAAAAAAGAAAGCCTGTCAGTAAATCATGTCCAACTCTTTGCCACCCAACAAACTGCAGCCCACAAGGTCCGTGGGATTTCTCAGACAGGAACCTTGGGTTGGGTTGCCATTTCCTTGTCTGACAGGAGCCCATGGGTGCTCCTTAAACAATTCCATGCAGGCAGCTTTGACCTTAACATCAGGCAGGTGGGGTCCAAATCAAGTTATGTGGTATGAAGCCTTGACTCTAAAGTAGAAGCTTGGTTTTGAGTCTCTTTTTGGCAGGAGAAGGCATATGACATTGGTTAAATCAGAGCCTCTGATTTCTCATCATGATACTAAAATAATGTTGCAGAGAAGAAATTAAATAATAATGACATTAGCTCTTTTAAAATAGGACCTCCACAATCTAACTCCAAGTATTGATTAGATTACTTCTGGTGCAAGATCTGCAATGTTTCAACCATATTTATAATTGAATCTAAGCAATTTATAATTTATAAATCTAATTTATAATGAATCTAAGCAAACACCAAGAGATAGTGAAGGACAGAGAAGCCTGGTATGCTGTAGTCCATGGGGTCACAAAGAGTCAGACATGACTTAACTGCTGAACAACAACAAAAACATGTAGATCTGGTGATTTTTGTCATTTGTAAATTTCCCTATTGTGCAATTTTATTACAGATATTGGAGGTTATTAAGACTGAATGTAGGCCTACTGCAAAAGCTACTGGAACATTATTTATACACTTTGTGTATTTAAAATTTTTATGACTATATATTATTTTTATAATCGGCAGATAGCCAAAATTCTTATTTTTGAAGTCTCTGAAATCATATTTGCCAGTGATTTTTATGTAGGAGTCAGAGCAGATGAGAAGTTTATAAATTTAAAGCAAGGAAAGTCATTTTTAGTGATTTAACAGGTAGATTGACAAATTCAGGCTCTGAACACAATTTTGTAAAGGTTTCTAAACTGGACAGAATCAACTTCATTTCCAAAAGGTAGTCCAAGCAGGAAGATGTACACAGAATTAAATGCACAGCACGTGAAACGGTGACCTTTTGCTGAAAAGTCATTTGGAGAAACATTTGTTTCTCAGTAACTGTCATGTTAGGTACAAACAGAAATAGGACAAAAATGAAAGTTATTTTGGTTTTCTCTTCTATCCAGCTTGCAGACCACAACATCAACAGCCCAAACCTAAATGTAAAAGTTTATGAGACTTTGCTAAATAAATATCCATTAGAATACACCACACATTTGGTCTGGGTAATACTGCTACCAAGCTCTGCATATTTCAATTAACACAGTAATTGGGTAGGGTCATAGTGTGTGTGTATTTTCTTTTTTGGCAAATTTCAAAGCATCATAAAATTATGTGCTTTAAAAGAGAGTTTAAAGTCAAGGTAGTTTTAGATCTAAACCTTTCTGGTTACATGACCTAAGGCAAACTACCAAAACACTGTCAGCCACACATTACTTTTACTGCAAAGTTGGGGTAGTTATACACACCTAACTCATACTGTCATCTTATATTTGACAATTTTTGATAATTGTATTACTATATATATCTTCATTCCTCCTTCACTCATCCTTCATTCCTTATAAAAATTATTAAAACATACTAAATCCTATCTCATTTTCAGTGTCCTTTCCAGCTTTATTGTGGTAGATTGACAAAAATGTGTATATTTAAAGGATGGAGTTTGAAGTTTGATAATTGATACATATGCACTATAAAATACTAATCACAATCAAATTAATAAACATACCCATCATCTCACATAGCTATCATTTTCTTTTCTTTTTTTGTGATGAAACTACTTAAGATCAATCCTTTTAGCAAATTTCAAGTATATAATACAGTATTGTTAAGTATAGTCACATTGTTATCCATTAGATCACCTCAACATCATCTATTTCACCTCTACAAAATAATAAACCACAGGGATATAATATACAGCATGAAAAGCACAGTTGATAACATTGTAATAACTGTATGGAGACAGATGGTTAACTAGACATCATGATCATTTCTTAATGCATGCAAATATCAAATCACTATGTAGAATACCTGAAAGTAACATAATATTGCACACCCAATCTATTTTAATAAAGATAATTAAACTCACTTATGATAAACTGGAGGAGAAAAAAGAAAGTATGCCTAATTTTAGTACAATTCCTTATATAGAACATACATAAGGGTGTTTATAAGCATTATATAATACAATTCAAGGGATATTTTCCTTGAAAATGTTAATTTTTTTTAAACTAAGACATATTATTACATATTTTAATTCCCAATATGAAAAAATCAAATAATATGTTCAATAGGTCATAATGTTTGCATAACATCATTTGAGAACATTGTAAAAATAAAGCAACTCCCAGTTTTGACTAAGAACGTTGGCTGACATTTTACTTACAACATGTTACATTCTGTCTTTATATTTTTAAACAATGGCAAAAATTCAGAATATGAAGCACCAAGCTGCTCTTGTTGGCTCTAGATATGCCTTGCTTTTTTGGGTTTCAGTCAAATATTTGACACCAGTTCCTTTTGCTTTTAGATTGTTAATTTCAGAAATAGAAATAATCCCATTTATGTAGTTTTCATGTATATCTCCAAGTTATTCAGGAACTATGTCATTGTTTGCAAAATTAATATTTGCACAACACACCCTTCTCATTAGTAATGGTAATGGTTTGGAAGAAAGTACAAAGTTTTAAGTCAGACAGTAGAGAACTGAGTTCTTACTTTATAGCCTTTTAATCTTAAGCAATTTCCTTAAACTCTCTCAGTCTTATTTCCTGGAGGGGAAAATGGGAATGGTAATATCCATCTTATGCTAGCTATAGGATCTAGTTAATTATAATCATAACTCTAATCTGAATCATAATGATAATCATAATGAAGAGGAGGAAGAAAAAGTAGTAGCTATTGAAGAGAAAAGAATAGTAGTAGTAATAGTACTATCAGGGCCAGAAGTAATGTGAATAGTATTTACAGTAACATTCATCAAACTACTTCTGATGTATCAGATATTACTTAAAGTATTCAGGTCAGTTCAGTCGCTGAATATGAGAGAGAGAGAGAAAGAAAAGTAAAAAATAGAAAATGAGGAAAGGTTGATCATGATAATAATTTGCCTTAAGGATCTGATGAAGATTTGTGTTATAAGACCTGGTGGCTCATTGTTATTCAGATCCTTTAGGTGAGCAGTAGAAAAATACGACATCTCCCTCCTTTAGTGAATAAACCAATACTGTTTATTGGACAATCACTTGGTTTTGCGTATCACTAAAAAGTGAGTAAAAACCTCCTTGAAGAACTTACTTATGTATCTCTTAACTTAGGCACTTAGGTGAAAGGCAGTTGAAGAGCAAATAGTCTTATAAATAAAACCCCAGTGGTGTAGGATAATTAGTCACAATAAAATTTATAAATACTATGAGTATAATTTTGTTTGTAGCATTTGTATTCATTTAAAAATGGCTCAGACAGTAGAAAAATGCTAACATTTCTTATTTTAGTGTGTTGGAATTGAATAATTCTTGTATTTGCTTCTTTCCCTCCTCCCCCAGCAATGTGTTCATATTATTTTGATAAAGAAAGATATAATAAAAATTTAAAAATCTAGCACTGGAAGATCAAATTTTTGTAAAGAAAGCTCTGTTTAAGTCACTTGTCAGTTTTATAAAATTAGATTCTAAATTCAACACCTACAAGTTGGGAAGAAGTTGAAATCCAAGAGCACACTTAGAGAAATCTCTCTCGGAATTAAAAGCTATCACATACTCCTATGTACAAGCAGGCATAATGCAAACACCTCTATGTACAAAATATCATGGGCCCAAACACTAAAACCAAAAGGGATGGAAACATACTATAAAGAAAATCCAGTAAAAACAGCAAAATTTGCCAAAGCACCATGTCCCAAACATTCACCTAGCTCAAGAATAATTCCTGGCAAATTTCCTGGATACCCAACCTAGTGGGTAAAAATATTTAAAAAAGCAGAATCCTGGAGACCTCTGAGACTATTCTAAGTTAAATTCCTTTTTTAACGAGACTTTCACTAACTCAGAGAATTAAATCTATTCCTAGGGGAAAAGCTCTGGGAAGAGTTGAACAGAGAAACCTGAACCAAATCCTATGGGATACAGAACAAAGCAAGATTCTAATAAAAATCTGACTGATATGAGAGTGAACCACTCAGTGATGGCATGTGTGGTGTGGAGATGGAGGTTGTTTGTTCAAGAGGAGGGTAGGTGGAAAGGAAGTTGGGAAGAAGAAAGAGAAAAATCAAGCCCATAGACTGTCAGTTCAGGTAGAGAGGAACTGTGAAATGCTAGTCACTCAGTCGTATCCAACTCTTTGTGACCCTATGGACTGTAGCCTGCCAGGCTCCTCTGTCCATGGACTTCTCCAGGCAAGAATACTGGAGTGGGTTGCCATTCCCTTCTCCAGGGGATCTTCCTGACCCAGGGAAAGAATGTGGGTCTCCTGCATTGCAGGCAGACTCTACCATCTGAGCCATCTAGAGAGGAATTAGAAAATATTCAATCAGGAAACTAAGATCTATGCTTATGCCCAGAACAAAAGCCATTCTTCAGAATGGCTAGGAAAGAATCTTCCTGTCTGATCTAATCACAGAGCAGTGACATTGAGAGTGAACCTGACCAGTGTGTTTTTGGAGAATTAAGAAAAACATAAAAGCAGCAGTTGAGACTTGGAGTACCTGAGAAAATGGAATTAAATCTTCCCTTTTTGTAAGAAGGATTTTGTTCTATTTGTCCTCTCAACATAGTTGGGCAGCTGGAGATAAGATAGACACTGTGAAGTGAGTCAGGTGATAAAATCAGACATCCCTGTTGGAGGGAAGGGTGTGGAGAGTCATGAGAAAGAGCAACCTGGGGTGATCAAAAGAGTGGAGCTAGGACAAGCTGTCTAGAATTAACAACCTTTACAGCAAGCAATAGGAGTCTGTGCAGGAAAGTGGCTCCTGAGTCTGAGTGCATGAATTTATAACCTGGGGGCTTGTGTTCAGAGATGGGGCTCTGGTTCTTGGGAGTTCAGTTAATCAATATAATTAGCATTCATTGTCATAACAAAGAACTTCCTAATCTTAACCACTTAATGGAAAAGCATTTTATTTCTCACTCACAGTGAACCAGTTGGAAGCAGATCTAACTGCTCTTCTGAGCAGCTTTACTGCAAATAGTGATTTGGGGAACTGGGGTATCAGGTAATTTTTTCTGAACTTCCAATCTGAGTGAGATAGTCCTAGCTGATGTCACCTTAGCATAAGGGCCTTCTCTTTATTGTTGCAACAGTCTGAACTGTTGTATCTTTGTGAGATTTCTCCCACCAGAAGGAAAACTTAAAGGTGGCAATGGTATCTTTAGTCTGTGTTTTGGGTAATGAAAGATGTTTGAGGCAGAAAAAGAAAAGAAGAAAGAGAGAAGAAAGGAAGGAAAATATGAAAAGGAAAGATTATATAGATTTTAAAGGAAGATTAAATAGAAATTACAAAGAAAGCCAATTTAAAGAATTCACATAGATGGTAATGACACTTAATAATAGGGTAATAAGGTTGGAACTGTGGCAAGTAATTTAAAAATGCCATTTATTGAGTGCCTACTATTTGTCAGACACTGTGTTTAGCACTTTAAATAGTTTGTTCTAATCCTTACAACCATAATTTGAGACCCATTGCATTAATTCCAGTTTTAAATATATAAGGCTTAGTGAGACTAAGAGATTTCACCAAATTCACTCAGACAGGTGCATCTGGGATTCAAATTCAAGTCTGTTTTACTGAAAGTTTGTGTAAGTCTTAGTACTGCTTCATTTGAAATCTTAAAATTAGTGTTGCATGGAAAGAGGTTTGACCCTAGAGGGGTGGGTGGGGTCAAGTGCATGGCCTCAGGGGTCTCATAGAAAAGTGCAGAGTTAGAGATTTACCCACATCTTTGTAAGAAAAGACTTAAGCCTCTAGGGGCAACTTGATCTTTATGGTTAGTGAAATTTTGCCTGTTTATCCTCTTGATGAAAATCAACTCTGGCATATATGATGTTAGAACTGTTGAACTGCAATAAAGAAAGGCAGCTGGAGCAAACTTAAGCAAAATAGGATAACAAACTATACTGGGGGGGGAAAAAAAGGATGTCATGCAATGGGAAGAGTGAAGCTTGGCCACAGGAAGAGAGTCTTAGCGAGGCAGTAGTGAGTGGTGGCGTGCAATCAGATCTTAATTCCCTGCCCAGTAACTGAACTGAGTAACCTGGATAAGAACCAGGAATCTTAGCCATCAGACCAGTGAGTGCTAAAGACTAGAAGCTATTTTCCCCTGGCTCTCTGGCCCCTGGGATAAATGCATTTATCACAGAGGCATAAGCTATAAATGCAGATACAACATTTATTACCAGAGACCTAGCACAAGCAGGAGAACACACAGTCTGCTAAGTTAAGATGGAAGAAAGGCAGAGGTGCACCTGGAGAGAAAGGGTGTGGGCGCCCCACTATTGAGGAGGAGCACAGTGAACAGTTGGTTAAGTCATTTACGTAGGTCAGTTCTTCCAGGCCTTTGTTCACCTTCAGCCAAATATCTGGTTTCTTTGTCCACTCCTGACCTACCCTGGGGCCCTCCCTGGGCTGCACATGCATCCCTCAGCCAAGATGGATCTTGAAGTGAATGCTTCTGGGAAGATCAAGACGCATTATGGCTTGGCATTATCCCCTGACCTTTCACCTACAAGGAGCTTTTCTGTGCATGCGCAGTGTCTTCCTGTCCTTAAAAGGGAGGGATCAGAGATCCCTTAATCCTTTACTCAAACAGGATTTTGCTCGTCTTTGTCCTTACCATGACTAAGAGACACAGACTAGCTATTTACCGTGTTTCTGTTGTGACTTCCATTTTGGAGAGCAAACAGGAGGCTCATCATAAATACCTTAACTGGAACCCACCGACCTCTTGTCTCAGAAAACGCTAACAGGATACTGGTTGCAGGTGTCTAGTCTTAAACCCACTTCTTTGCGCCCCATGAAATGGAAACAGGAGGTCATTAGTAAAGGTCCAACCTGGAGCCCATCTATCTCCTGCTTCAGAGGGATGGGGATTGGGTTCTGGAAATAGAAACTATCGAGAGCCCAGGCAGAAATCTCTTTCTCACTTCAGCTTTTCTCTATACATGTTTATTCTTTTTCTGTAGTTTGCCACCCTCTGCTTCCCAGTCTACAAACCACACATATTGCTTTTAATTTTACTTCTTGGTCATTAGTTTTACTTCTGTGTTATTAATTTTAAAAAGCCAAGTAAGGGATCCCAATTAGTTCAGCTTGTATCAGATGTCTATTCATGAACCAATAAACTCTGACCAAGAAGGAGAGAAGTGAAGTAATGAAGTGATTGGTAATCTAAAAGAAACAGTCTTCTTGAAGAACTAGTATAGATTGAATACAGGGGTATGTGTAGTAGTAGAAGTGAGGGGCAGGTAATTAAGGGGTCTTTATGCTAGACAGACATTATGAAGGTTCTACTACAATGACCCTGCTTATAGCTCATGGCTGAAAAGAATATGGGATCTGGAGCCAAGCAGATCTAAATCTGAATACTGTTTGGCAACTTATAACCTTGTATAGATCATTTTAGCTATTTTTTACTTATACTATTGGGTTTATAACTCAAGTTTTTCATAATTACTATGATGCTTGACAATAGGGTATGTGAAATAACCAGCATACAATGGGTGCTGAAAACTGATATTTGCCATTGTTATTAACAGTTCTTTTACATTTTCATTTCTTTTGTGTCTTTCATCTATATTAAAGTGAGCTTCCTCCTCCCCTAAATATATAGGTTTTATAATATCCAAAATCCCAAGAAACAGAGGCCATTGTGCTATAAATATTACCTGCACAGATTTCATCATTTCCGGTATTTGTACACTGTGTCTAATTTGGTAAATAATTCTCAGTTATTTTCCAGTCTTGGATATATTTACCATTGAAAGATTTCTAGTTTGCCATTGAAAAAAATGAAAGCATTAAACCATCTTGAGACAGGGTTTTAGAGTTTGTAAACTGAAGTTAGGGTAAGGTCGCATCCCTGTCCCTTTGGCACTGTACATCTGGTCACAGTTTATCTTTTATAAAGTGATTGGTGGTTGATATTTTATGTTCTGTTCTTTTGACAGCGTCTTCAAAAATCTTGCATTTCTAAACAGCTCAGGAGATACTCTGGAATTAGCATGAAATAAAAGTATACACCATATTTGTGGTTTTTAATGAATAACCCTTGGCTTCAGGACTATCTAGGATCTGTCCCAGGTATTTTACCTGCTTAAATGTCTTCTAATATTATTGTTTATTTGGAATATTGAAGGTTCATATATTCAGGTAGCTTTTCTTGATTTCCACAATGCATTTTTTTCATCTCTTGCACTGACACTGGTTTTAGTTAATTTGATTATGGTTGTAAATTGAACACATTGTACTTTCTTTTTCCTACTTTAAAGTCAGCCTCATCACAAAGTTACTTGAAAAAAAAATTCTTTTGAAAACTCTTGAAAAGAATGTAAATCTTTATTGAGGGTCTCAAGGATACTGAGAAAGGGATTAGATGGTACATCAAACACCAAACTTCTAAAAGCATAGTAATAAATACATTTATTTTTCAGTAGCATGGAGATAAAAATATCAATATATATGAAATTTCGAGAAAGAAGCCAAAATTAATGAAAATATGCTCAAAGTCACATAATCAGGAAATAGCAAAATAGGATTCCAACTCAGGCCTGTATGGTTCAAAACTCCATGCTTTTAATCACTATATGTAGCTCATACTCACATCAAACATGAAAAGGTGTAGAAAATATTCACTGCCTTTAAGTTTTACTCTAGGGATTCTCTTACAAAGGAAAGCTCATTTCCCCAAATACCTCGATAAGCTCTGGAGGTACCAAGGGGCCTAAATATTCAGTTGACTGCAACCGAGGCTTCAGAGAGAAAGAAATATATTGTGTGCTAAATATTCCTATTTGGAAGAATTTTTCACACACCAGTTTCTGACTCCAGGCATTTCAAATATTTTTTTCTCCATTATGCACATGTCTACCAAAGTTAGAGTAAGATCATCATTGTCCCTTTGGCCTTGTAGCTTCAGACCACAAAGTTAAGTATATTGTCAAATGGACAGAGGAATATTCCTATAACAGAAGAGCTTATAGTAAATTAACTATAAATGAAACTGAATTATAAAGATATTTATCACTAAGTTCAAACCATATGAATTCTCAACTCAATGTTGCCTTAGTTACCTAGAAGACACTGATGAAAGAAATTGAAAATGACATAAATAAATGGAAGGATCTACTGTACTCATGGATTGGAAGGATTAATATTCTTAGAATGACCATACTACCCAAGGCAATCTAAAGATCTAATGCAATTGCTGTCAAAATACCAATGACATTTTTCACAGAACCAGGACAAATAATTCTAAAATTTGCATGAAAAAAACATAAGACCCTGAATAGCCAAAATAATCTTGAGAAAAAGAACAAAGCTAGAGGTAACACACTTCTCAATTTCAAATTATTTTACGAAGTTACAGTAAAGAAAACTACGGTACTGGCACAAGTACAGATACATAGATCAATGGAAGAGAATAGGGAGTCCAGAAATAAACTCATGCCTCTATGTTCAATTAGTCTGCAACCAAGTAAGCAAAAATATACAACAGGGAAAAGGCAGTCTCTTTAAAATATGGTATTGGGAAAACTAGGCAGCTACATGCAAAAGATCTAAATGGATTTCTTTGTCACACCACACACAAAAATAAACTCAAAACAGATTAAGACTTAAGTGTAGGACTTAAAAATCATAAAATGTCTAGAAAATATTAGACAGCACACTCTTTAACTCCACTCTTAGCAAGAATTTGTTTTGGATCAGTCCCCTCAGGGTCGGGGTCAGGGAAAGAAAAATAAGCAAATGGAACTACATCAAACTCAAAAGCCTTTGTATAGTGAAGAAAACTATTAACAAACAAAAAGTGTCAGCCTGCTGATGGGATAAGATATTCACAGGTGATATATCTAATAAGCAGTTAATATGCAGAGAACACATACAACTCAATGCCAGAAAACCAACAAACAATAAAAAAATTGGTTGGAAGGCCTAAGTAGACATTTTTAAAAGAACATATAAAGATAGACTGCAGACAAACGAAAAGATGCTCAACATCGGTAATCGTCAGGGAGACACAAATCAGATCCCCAATGAGATCCCCAATGAGTCCCTCACACCTGTCAGAATGAATATCATCAAAAATACAACAAATAACAAGCATTGATGAGGATATAGATAAAAATGTACAATCCCACTTTTGTGTGCTCATGGTGGGATTATGAATAGTTAAGGTCATTATGGAAAATAGTATGTCTATTCCTCAAAAAATTAAAAATAGAACTCCCATATGATCCAGAAATTTCACTTCTGGATATCTAATACCCTCCCCCCAAAACCTACTAATTGAGAAGATATATGTATCCCTATGATCTGAAATGTTATTTACAATAGCAAATATATGAAAGCAATCTAAATTGACATATAAGTGATTTGATAAAGAAGATGTTATATTTCTACATATGTATTAAGATACATATACACACAATGGAATATTACTAGTTGTAAGAAACAAAATCAAATCTTTCTATTTGTGACAACATGGATGGATCTAGAGGGTGTTATGCTAAGTGAGATGTATCAGTCAGAGAAAGACAAATGTGCATGATCTCATTTTTATGTGGAATCTAAAGAACAAAAGAAATAAACAAAATGAAAACAGAGTCACAGATACAGAGAACAAATAGGTGGCTGCCAAAGGGAAGAGAATTTGGAGAGGGGTGCAAAGGAGGTGGAGAGGAGTAAGAGGTACAAACGTCAGTTATAAAATAAAAAAGCCCTGGGTATGTAATTTATAGCGTGAGGAATATAACCAAGAGTATCGTAATTACATTGTATGGGGATATATGGTTGCTAGATTCATTGTGGTGATTATTTCAAGATGTATGCAAATGTTAAACAATTATGTAGCACACCTGAATTAGCATCATATTGTATGCTAATTTATACAATTTATATTTAAAGTATATTTAAATTTTTAAACAGAAAATTTTAAAGCTATAAATAAAATTTCTATAGCATTATTTAAAATGTCAATTTTTCTCCAAATTGATTCAATGGCTCAACTAGATCACAATTACAATTGTAGTAAGATTTTTTTGGAGAGAACATGACAAGCAGATTCTAAAATTTATACGGAAATTCAAATGACCCATGTCAAATGATTTTGAAAAGGAAATACAAAGCTGGAAGACTTATACAACTTGATTTCAAGACTTATAAAGCTATGCTAGTCAGGCAATGTGATATTGGTATAGAGTTCAATGGAAAAGAATAGATAGTATCCAAAATATACTCACCTTTATATGGCAATTTTTGGAAAATGTTAATATAAGAGAGTCTTTTAAACTTTGGACCATGTGGGAGAAGGCGAGGGTGGGATGATTTGGGAGAATAGCATTGAAACATGTATATTACCATATGTAAAATAGATGACCAGTGCAAGTTCGATGCATGAAGCAGGGCACTCAAAGCCCTGCTTGGGACAACCCAGAGGGATGGGGCAGGAAGGGAGGTGGGAGCGGGGTTCAGGATGGGGGCCACATGCGCACCCGTGGCTGATTCTTGTTGGTGTACAGCAAAAACCACCACAATATTGTAAAGCAATTATCCTCCAATTAAAATTAATTAATTAATAAAAAATAAAATAAATGGTGCTAAAATAACTGAATATATTTGTAGGGGGGAAAAATGAACATCAATCTTCACCACATACCATTCAGAAAACATCAAATTAAAATGTATTTTAAACATGAATATGCAATCTAAGATATAAAATTTATAGAAGAATATATAAGAACAACCCTTGAAACTTATAGTGTGTATCTTATCTAGCACTCAAAGATTGTAAGTTTGCAAAATTGATACATTGAACTTTAACAAAATTCAAAACTTTTGATCCTCAAAGACATGATTAAGGAAAAGACAGTACAAATTGTAAGAAAAAAATGTATAGAACATATATCTGATGGAGGATTTGTATCCTCTGTGTATGAAGAACTCTTTTGACACATTAAGGAAAAAACCCAATATAAAAATGAGCAAAATATTTTAAGTGATGCTCTACAAGAGAAGGTTTAAAATGACTAATAAGCACATGCTGTGCTGTGCTTAGCTTCTCAGTTGTGTCCGACACTTGGTGACCCCATGGGCTGTAGCCCACCAGGATCCTCTGGCCACGGGATTCTCCAGGCAAGAATACTGGAGTGGGTTGCCATGCCCTCCACTAGGGGATCTTCCCAACCCAGGGATCAAACCCAAATCTCCCACGTTGCAGGCAGTTTCTTTACAATCTGATCCACCAGGGAAACCCAAGAATCCTGAAGTGGTGGAGTGGGGAGCCTATCCCTTCTCCAGCGGATCTTCCTGACCCAGGAATCAAACAGGAGTCTCCTGCATTGCAGGGGATTCTTTACCAGCTGAGCCACAAGGGAAGCCCAATAAACACTTAAAAATACTCAATTCAGAGAAATGCAAATTAGGACCAAAATGAAATACCTTTGGATATAGTTGCTAAAATAGCTTAAAAAGATTTCTTTAAAATAATAATACTAAATATTAGCAGGATATTGGGCAACTAAAGCTTTTATTCACTGCTGGTGCAAATGTAAAATGGTATAACTACATTGCAAAACCATTTGTTTTATGAAGTTTCTTATAAAGTTAAATATGCATCTATAATATTACTCAGCTATTCCACAGGTAGACATTTATCCAAGAAAATAAAAAATATGCACACATAGGGATTTGTACATTTTGTAATAGTTCCAAACTGGAAGCTAAGACTAGTTTAATCATCAATCAATAGGTGCTTATATTAAAAATGCAGTATACCCATATGGTAGAATGCTATTCAGTAATCAAAAGGGGCACCAGTTTTATACAGGTAGCAATATGTATTAATCATGAAATGATTATGCTGAATTAAAAGCCCAAATGCAAAAGTATGTGATTTTATTCATATTCCTTTTGAATATAAAAGTATTTATGCTAATACTAAAATATAAAAGTTTACATGTAAGATATAAACTATTCCATCATGAGAGAAATAACATTAGGGACTGACTGGGGCCAGATTTTGAAGTAATTCATAAAAGGCACAAAGGAAATGTTTGGTGAAAGGAAAATGCTTTATTTTCAATGTTGATTGTGGCATGAGTAGATAAATTTGTTTATTTTCACTGGAACGTGCACTTAAAATGGGTCCATTTTATTGTACATAATGTGCAGTTCAGGTTTCCCTGGTGGCTCAGTTGGTAAAGATTCCTCCTTCAACGCAAGAGACCTGGGTTCAGTCCCTGGGTCTTGAAGCTCTCCTGCGGAAGAGAATGGCAACCCACTCCAGTATTCTTACCTGGAGAATGCCTAGACAGAGGAGCCTGGTGGGCTACAGTCCACGGGGTCGCAAGGAGTCAGACAGGAATGAGCGACTAACACACTCCACACACACACACACACACCCTCCAATGTACACTTCAATACGTAAAGTAAGTAAATCATCTGGGAACATGAGGCCGTGCTTTGCAATGATCAAAATGCAGAGAATATTAGATAAACTTTCTGGATTTTTTTTCACTTACAATATAGATTAAATTCTACATGTTACATTGAAATAAATGGTGCAGCATAAGTAAAATGTTTATACTTAATAGCTGATCAGTCCTTTCTTTCCCCTTAGTTTCTTTTAAGTAATTATGTTTCTTTCCTTCAGTAAGCATCCCCTCAAATATTGTTCAGGAAAAATCACTAAGAACTTGGATCTGCTTGACCTTTGTAGTAACTAGGTAATAAGTAGTGCTCTGCTCTGTGCTTAAGGTTAACCAATTTTCAGGTGTAATTTTTGGACTTTCTCCACTTTTTCTCTTTTTTTAAATTGAAGTATAATTTCCATCAAATTGAACAATATTCACTAATGAAAATCTAATTATAAAAATATCATGCATTTTTAAATTCATATTTTTTGGAGTACAGTTGATTTACAATGGTAATTTCTGCTCTACAGCAAAGTGATTCAGTTATACATATACATACGTGTATACATTCTTTTTTACATTCTTTTCCATTATTGTTTATCACTGGATATTGACTATAGTCCCCTGTGCCATACAATAGAACCTTATTGTTTATCCATTCTATATATGAATATCTACATAAGTTTGCCTCTACTAATCCCAAATTCCCAATCCATCTCTCTCACTGCTTTCCTTGACAACCATAAGTCTATTCTCGGTGTCCGTGATTCATTTTATGTTTCATAGTTGGGTTCATTTGTGTCATATTTTAGATTCTATATAAAATTGATATATAGCATTTTTCTTTCCATTTCTGATTTACTTCACTTACTATGTTAACCCCTATTTGCATCCATACTTTGCTTTTTTATATTCTGACTTATGTCTTTTCTCTTACCAGGGGTTTTCTTTTGTCCTTCTTTGTGGTTATCAATATGCTTGCTACTTGAGAGTACTTTAGTTTCTCATATTGGGTCTAATCTTTTATTTCCAGGTAATCTATACACATAATTTAGTTAAACTCATTATAAGAGATGTTGGTATAAAGACCTGAAACTCTGAGCTTGCTCTTGTTACCCAAGAGCACAAGTTCCAGGGATATTTAATTCAGTTGCTTGAAAGACTGCTTTTTCCTATTCTCTGGATAACTGGTTTTCAAGAAGGACCCTACAATAAATTGTGAATAAACTAGTATGGATTGACTCTACTTTCCTCAGTAGATATTACTGTTACATTCAAGAAAATTAGGAGTTTACTTTTAAAAATTCTTAATCAATAGTGGTTCTCATTCAAAAACTCTAATAATTTTCATGTCATTTTTCAGTATTTTTCAAACATTCCCCCCCACCTCCCCTTTATTTAGAGAATTGAAACTGTTCTCTTGCATCTGGAATGTGTGTTTGTGTTTGCTGATGGGTGAGAGATATATATTTTGGAATATAATTCCTAAATATTTTCTTTTGGTGGGGTTATGTAATGGAATGTTATTGAATGCTAGACATTTGGGGGAGTAATTAGTATGTTTCTTTTTAAATCAGTAAATATTTATCAAGCACTGACATGACAGTATGTACTTTGCCATGTAGCAAGGGGGAAAACAAGGCTTTTTGCCAAATAATTTTTTCCTCAAACCCTCCAGGCAACAACTGTATGGTCTAAGCCCTTTTGTCTACTCAGAATCATTCCACCGCTAGAAAGCTACCCTTCCTTCAACACTTCCCAGTTCTAAAGAGACCATCTGTCACAATGCGCTGTCTGTAGTAGTCCTGTTCCTTACTTTAGCATTTGGTCATAACTCAGCAGGTAAAGAATCTGCCTGAAATGCAGGGGACACAAGAGATGCAGGTTCAGGGTTCAATCCCTAGGTTGGAAAGATCCCCTGGAGGAGGAAAACGGCTACATACTCCAGTATTCTTGATTGAAAAATCCCATGGACAGAGGGGTCTGGCAGGCTACAGTCCAAAGGGTCACAAAGAGCCGGACATGACCAAGGAACTAAACCCATTGTTTGCCACTGCTTAGCTCTTGAAATTTTGGCTTAATAAATCTCTTCTTTCTGGAATGTTTCCCCTTGCCTTGATATGCCAGAGCTTCTTTAAAGACGTCCTTGATTTCTTTAGCTGGCAGAAATTGTCACCTTTAAAATGATAAAAATGTGTATAGGTCACAATTTATATCACTTTTTACTTTTTATCCGATGCTTCATTTATCTTCTGTTCAAAACCATAATCACCTTGAAATCTGAGTTTCTTTTCTTTTTGTTGTTGCTGCGTCTGAAAATCTTTCCTTAGAACACAGTACAATTTCATATAGAGGATATCGTCTATCTTGAAAACCTTCCCCTAACATCCTGCAAACCAAATGAAGTGGTTATCTTTTATGCTTCCACCATACCTTGCACTTATTCAAATCATAGCACGTCTCATAGGGTTCAATATTTTTCTGTTGGCCTGTCTCCCTTATCTTGCTAAATTTAGTTAAAGACTTGAAATGTCCTGATTACCATTTTATGCCAACAGCCTCACTCAGTAACTAGGAATGCAACAGACACTTAGTAAGTATTTATTGAATTAATGAATAAATGCAATGCATTGTAATCCAATGTAATGACTACAAGATATTCTTTACCAACTTACATCTTTTTAGATAAAAAGATATAATCCACATCTTTTTGGTAAAATTTCAGATCATAATCAAAGGTGGACTTTTAAGTGGAAAACTATTTGAATGACAAATTAGGAAATTGTAAAAAACAGAATATATATTAGGTACCATCTGGTTGAGCCTCCTTACTCAGCCAGTTGGAGTACAGAAGCCCTGCAATTTAGTGGAAATACTCATGTCACCCAGTTCATGAAGGGCAGATTTTCTCACCTCCTCTTCCATTTTTCCTTTTGTCAAACCATACAGCTTTTCATTTAGTATTGGATTATATAATTTGGCAAAAATACTGGGAAGGGATTTCAGATTTTTGTTTCTTAGTGGAGTGAATGCTACTGTGGACTCACTCCTCAGTTACTAGAGTGTCAAAGAGATAGAGCAAACCCAGACCAAAATGCTTTTGATATACTCTGTCAAGGAACACCAAGATGGCTACTGCATATCTCTAAATATGTATATGTGTGTGTGTGTGTGTATATGTATATATATATATATAAGAAGATAGAATTCCAAAATAATCATATTATTTTTGTTAGGGTAGCTACCAGTTTTAATTTTGTTTTCCCCTGATTTTACTGCTTTCCTTACCAACAAGTAACATTTTTGCCTCGAACTCTCACCCCACTGATTTTTCATAATCAGTTTAAGAAATTTGATAATTGAATTCTTGTGATTATTTTCTTGAGCTGTGCAGAAAACATCCAAATTTTACTGGTAAGAATTATGATCTGTTCCTATTAAAAACACAAATGGTTACCTTTTATTAAATGTTTATCTCTTTCCAAAAAAGCTTATTTTATTTTTTCTTCTCATTTCCATTCTTTATTCTGCACTTAAAATTTTTAAGTCTGTCTCTACTTCCACGTTGATTTTCTTTCTTTTTTTTTTTTGGTGATGTGTTTGTGAGGACCAAGGTTTTTTTTTTGGTTGTTGTTTTTTTCCATTTATTTTTATTAGTTGGAGGCTAATTACTTTACAATATTGCAGTGGTTTTTGCCATACATTGACATGAATCAGCCATGGATTTATATGTATTTCCCATCCTGATTCCCCCTCCCACCTCCCTCTCCATCCGATCCCTCTGGGTCTTCCCAGTTTTCTTTTAATGTTAAAAATAATCTTACCTCTATTCAGCCAGTTCATCTAATCTTTGTTATTTGGGATTTTAAATCCAACATGATGTAAAGTCAAAAGTTTCTATGCCTCTGACATTTGATGGAATTACTTCATTTGAGACTCCAGATAATTTTAACTTTGAGTTTTACAAATATTCTGCCAGTGATTTGATTTTATTCACTGAATCAAAATGTATTCAGCACCTACTATGTTGCAGGCACTGTTGGGTGCTGGTCATACAGTGGTGCACAGAACAAGCATAATGCTAATTCTTTGGGGCATGTAGCCTCATGAAAACTATAGATATGTTGAGGTAATAGGGAGATAAGCACTGAAAAGCATACATGTGTTTTCAAATCACATGAAAGAAGTAATAGAAGGTTTACATGGCCAAGTAATGTTTATACAGGCATCGATATATTGATGTAGTCAAAGAGGTAACTTGAAAACTTGATGAACAACTGGAGCTGTACTTAGCAAATATATACATTTTATAAACTGGGTCAAATATTAAAAATAATTTAAAATCTCAGAAGACATTACAGAAAACAAAAGCCAGTAGAACTTACCTTAGAAAAATTGGAGCTGAAATGGGCAAGAAATGCAAGCTTTCTGGCATAGAGCACTCCCCAACTTGTACACAAATATTCATAAGAGTTTCTTCATTCTAACCAAAATTTGGAAGCAATCCAAATGTCCATTAACAGGTACTGGGTAAAAAAATGTTATGTTATTCCCGTACCGTGGAATAAAAACCATAAAAAGAAATAAAAATCGGGAAAGGAATACGGTCAAGGCAGGAGGAGAAGGGGACGACAGAGGATGAGGTAGTTGGATGGCATCACCCACTCGATGGGCATGAGTTTGAGCAAGCTCCATGAGTTGGTATGGAACAGGGAAGCCTGACGTGCTGCAGTCCATGGGGTCACAAAGTGTCAGACACGACCTAACAACTGAACTGAACTGATACTCCAGTTTCTAACCAAGGAGAAAAGACATAAAATAGAAGGCATACAAATTGTGAGGGAAGAAGAAAAACGATCGCCTTTAGCAGATGACATGATCATGCTTACAGGAAATCCTGAGGAATTGACATAAAAACTGTAAGAGCTAAGAAAAGAGTTCCAAAAGTTTGAAGTCTAAATATCAATTAAAATTCCATACACTAGCAATGAATACTGAACATTGAAATGAAGAAATCAATTTCATTTACAATAGCATCACGAAAATATTTAGAAATAAGTTTTACAAAGGACACTTGTATATTAAAAATTATAAAACATTGTTTAAAGAAATTAAAGAAAACCTAAATAAATGAAAATATATTCCCTGCTCTTGAATCAGAAGACAATATTTTTAAAATGACAATATTCTCCAAATTGATTTATAGAATTAATGTGATCTGAATCAAAATCTCAGCTGGCTTTTTTCCAGAAATTAGCAAGCTGATCATAAAAATTTTTTAGCAATGCAAGTTCAGTTCAGTCTCTCAGTCGTGTCTGGCTCTTTACAACCCCATGGACTGCAGCAAGCCAGGCTTCCCTGTCCATCACCAACTCCTGGAGTTTATTCAGATTCATGTCCATTGAGTTGGTGGTGCCATCCAGCCATCTCATCCTCTGTTGTCCCCTTCTCCTCCCGCCTTCAGTCTTTCCCAACATCAGGATCTTCTCCAATGAGTCAGTTCGCATCAGGTGGCCAAAATATTGGAGCTTCAGCTTCAGTATCAGTCCTTCCAATGAATATTCAGGACTGGTTTCCTTTAGGATTGACTGGTTGGATTTCCTTGCAATCCAAGGGACTCTCAAGGGTTGTCTACAACACCACAGTTCAAAAGCATGGGCACTGAGCTTTCTTTATAGTCCAACTCTCACATCCATACATGACTATTGGAAAAACCAGAGCTTTGACTAGACGGACATTTGCTGGCAAAGTAATGTCTCTGCTTTTTAATATGCTGTCTAGGTTGCTCATAGCTTTTCTTCCAAGGAGCAAGAGTCTTTTGATTTCATGGCTGCAGTCACCATCTCTAGTGATTTTGGAGCCCCCAAAATAAAGTCTGTCACTGTTTCCATTGTTTTCCCACCTGTTTGCCATGAAGTGATGGGACTGGATGCCATGATCTTAGTTTTCTGAATGTTGAGTTTTAAGCTAACCTTTTCACTCTTCTCTTTCACTTTTATCAAGAGGCTCTTTAGTTCTTCACTTTCTGCCATAAGGGTGGTGTCATCTGCATATTTGAGGTTATTGATTTTTCTCTAGGCAATCTTGATTCCAAAGAGTAGGACATGACTAAGTAACTAACAGATTTTCACACATATATCTATTCCTTCTCAGATTTTTTTCCCATATAGATTGTTACAGAATATTGAATATAGTTCCCTGTGTGCTACAGTAGGTCCTTGTTGGCTATCTATTTTATATATATGAAGTGTGTATATGTTAATACAACCTCCTAATTTATCCTTCCCTCCTTTCCTCTTTGGTAACCATAAGTTTTTTTCTAAGTCTATGAGTCTGTTTTGTACATAAGTTCATTTGTATCACTTTTTAGATTCCGGATATAAGTGATGTCATGTGATATTTGTCTTTTTCTCTCTGACTTACTTCACTTAGTATGACAATCTCTAGGTCCAACTGTGTTGCTGCACATGGCATTATTTACTTCTTTTTATGACTAATATTTCATTGCATATTCATACCACATATTCTTTATCCAATTCATCTGTTTTGTGTTTGTTTTCAAATGAGCTTTAAAATCAAGTTTTCCAGGGGACACAATGAGTTAAGACAAAGCTCTCCTGGAATTCCTTTCATGAATGTGGAAATATGATAACAAAGAGTTTGACAAATACTTCTCCAAAGATTCCAATAAAATCATTTATTCAACATGTTTTCGATGCCGAATAAGATCTGGGCACTCTGCTCGATCCTGGCCATGCAGTGGTGTGCAGCTCAGTGCAGAGTCCTATATCTCCCTATAGCACAGGGAGCTATCCTCGGTATTTTAGAATAACCTGTGAGAGAAAGGAATCTGATGGTGCTTGCATATCTGTGATGTTTATATACAAAAACCAGCAACTGCAAGTGTGATTAGTGGGAGAGAGTCACAGAATAGATTTAGAAGCACATGGTAGGTTAGGTAAGGATTCACTGGCCAAGGGGTGTTTGATTTGAAATTAAAATGAACATATTGGTTTAATCAGGGCCTCTCAGGTGGTGCTGGTGGTAAAGAACACACCTGCCAACACAGGAGACATAAGAGACACAGATTCTATCCCTGGGTTGGGAAGATCCCCTGGAGGAGGGCATGGCAACCCACTCCAGTATTCTTGCCTGGAAAATTTCATGGACAGAGGAGCCTGTGGGCTATAGTCCACAGGGTCACAAAGAGTCAGACATGACTGAAGCGGCTTAGCACACATTGATTGGTTTAATCACTAGGAAATAATGCAATATGTCATGAAATCCTACAACATATCCAGTAAAATATTTTTTTTAGAAAAGTGCTTGGTAGAGCTCAGAGTCAAGCTCAGCAGCACCAACACCTGCTAATGATATTGATAATCTCCTTGTAACAAGATTGGTGGTCCTAGTGAGAGGTGATCCTTTCATATGTTTATGAGTTCACTAAACTGTGATGATGATGAGGGAAGTAGGGTCTATTCGGAAACAAGTCTGAGGTATGTGTGGAGCCCACGGAAAATCTGGAGAGCGGTTCTCCTCTTTGGAAAACTTTACTTTGCCCAGATAAATGCAAGCCTCAGAGAACATGAATCCTAGAGAATACTTTCAATGTTTCTAAATCCTTAAATGTGCTCCAAGCTTCAAAGTTGGTGAGATTCAGTGTTCTTTGAGAGAGGACTTAAACTGTTTTCTGATACACAGGTATTTGTAAACAGGATTCTGTCTTTGTCATCAAGTTTGCAGTTAGCTAGAAAAGGGCTAGTCTTAAACAATAACCCTGACTTACGAAGTTTCTACCAGAAAATCCTTCTCCAAACTCTCCACTAAAAGGTGACGTGGACTCCGAGACATGTCACATTGCTGCATACTAACGCAACACAGTTATTTCTAGAAAAAAATGTTGCAATGGCAAACAATCCAAAAACGTTTATTTAGGATCAATGAGGCAGCAGCAGAACTATCTTAAAATTAGAAGATGGCTTCCCTGGTGATTCAGTGGTAAAGAATCCCCCTGCCAGTGCAGGAGACACAGGTTCGATCCTTGATCCAGGAGGATCCCACATGCCGCGGAGCCACGAGGCTGATGTACTAAGAATATTGAGCCTGCGCTCTAGAACCCGGGAGCCACAACTAGTGAGCCCACACGCCACAACTGCTGAAGCCCGTGTGCTTTGGAGCCTGTGCTCCGCGACAAGAGAAGCCACGGCAATGAGAAGCCCAAGCGCTGGAGATATAGAGCAGCCAGAGAGAAAGCCTGAGCGACAACGAAGAACCAGGACAGCCGACATAAATAAATAAATCACTTGGGAAAAAATTAAAAGAGACTTATCTACCCTGAGATATGAAGAGAGTGAGTGGACTGCAAACTCAGAGAGGCTATCACTTACAGATTTCTTTTAGGAGTGAACAAGGTTTAAATCCTGGAGTAGGATTTTTATAAGTTAAGCACTTCCTAGGTCCAACCACTGTTACTCAAATAATATGCATACACAGAATGTAAAGTAGATGCATCTTACTGCTAAGATGGAAAAATGATTTTTTTTTTCAGAAAAATGTATCAAACATTCTAGGTTTGTAGGACATTCTTATCTTTTCATTTTCTCTTCATTTTTCTTAAACCATTGCCATCTGCCATTATATATTAACACTAAACTCATGTATAAAACAATATCTGCTTTGGTAGAAAATTACATGGTTTGATAGCAATTAAAGCATAATCTTTCATGTTCTTTTATAAGAAGTATTAATAATATTACTTTGGGGCACTCTCAATCTGCACAGTTTTGAAAGGCATTGATCTGGGACTGTAGTTGTATAGTTGCTGAGTTGTGTCTGACTCTTTGCAACCCCATGGACAATAGACCCTAGGCTACTCTATCCACAGGATTTCCCAGGCAAGAATATTGGAGCTGGTTGCCATTTCCTCTGCCAGGAGCTGTAGTAGTCTCAGTCTATCACACTCATTGACAAAATCCTATCTCAGGGATATGGAAGAACATTTTGTAGACTTCACATTTTGCCTGGTGAGTTGGCCTATGTTCAACCCAGGTGAATAGAAGCTACTTCCTGGGATAAATAAATAAATATATATATAGTTTTTCATCTCTCACCAGCAAACATAGGCGTCTTTGCTCTGCCTGGTTTATGAGGAATGCTCCTGTTGTCATCCCCTAAGTAGCTTAAATGATTCTTCTGTATAGAATCTCAATGAGAAGGGTACCTCCTAGAATAAGCCTGAGAATGTGGTCTCTTTGGCAAGCCTGATACTCTCTGTCCTGGCTAGAGGCCCAACAGGTGCATTGCAGATGGCTCTTCATGCCTTCAGATTAAAACAAGATCTCTTTCTTAAAAGAGTCCACAGGTTCCTAGAAAGAAAGCAGGAAGTTGTCTATTCACCACTCTGTAGATTCTGATTATCCTCATTACAGGAGGTTGTGCACCTTTCTACTACCAACCACCCCAGGTCACCCTTTTGATTTATGAGGACTAGCAGAGTCTGGCATCAAAGAAGGTAGAGAAAGTGAGTGAACCTTGGTCATCTTTATGCAGAGTGACATCAGAGGATGGATGGCAGCTGGTTAAAAATCAGGAGACACTGACATATCCATGCATTAGTTCTCCCACAAATCCTGTGCACCCTTGGACAGGTTACTGAGCCTTGCTAAATCTAAAATTTTTCATGTTCTGTCCTAGTGGTTCCTTTTCCTATGCTTTTGAGGCTGACTCTGACCGATAAATTATTTCTTCAAAATTCAATTTAATTCAGTAATGAGGTTACAGTGGCTCTCCCAAGTGGTTTTATACACTTCTTTCCTGAATCATTATATATTTGTTTTGAGTTTGCTGGTGGATCAGTCAGTAAAGAATCCACCTGCAACACAGGAGACAAGGGTTTGATCCCTGGGTTAGGAAGATCCCCTGGAGAAGGAAATAGCAACTCACTGTCCTTTCCTAGAGAATCCCACTAGACAGAGGAGCCTGGCAGGCCACAGGACAGGAGGTTACAAGAGTTGGACACAATTTAGCAACTAAACCAACACCACCACCATATATTTGTTTTACAGTTGCTACTGTGTAAATTCTCCATGCCTCCACCCCATGTTTATCCTCATCTAATGCAATTTGGGTCTCCTAGAAAGGCAGAACCAGCACTAGACAGACGGTTTCATCTTGCTTTGTCATTCCAGACAATTGCTGCTTCTCCAAGAACCATTACAAATGGCAGTGGGGGCTGAGTGAGGCATGCAGCCCACACTGGCCCCTGACATTATATGACACTGACCTTTCATTCCTTTGAAGTCAATCTTTATTTGAGATTGAGACTATTTTCAATTAATTGTGCTGGTTAATGTCTAAGAGACACTATTTGTTATATTAGTAATCATGATAGATTGTGTCTTTTGTACTTCCATTATCTTTTGGCCATGTAATTTTGTTGGAAGAAAGAAAGTAATTAGGTTTGCTCAGAGTGATTTATTCTTTACAAATATATTCTGCTTATTGTTTCTGATTCTATTGTTTCTTTTCTTGAGAAGCAGAATCATGGCATTTACCATTAAAAAAAAATAAAAGCAGCATAAGAGACATATTCCCATAAAGTCCTCAGTGACATCGTGATCTGAATTTGGATCTGAATTATGCTTCTTGAATAATATGAAAACATTAATTTTTCTTTTCTGTGCTGGAGTTTTCTGTCTGAGAGTTTGTATAGTATGGTGGAAACCCTATGCAGTCATACAACTCTGAGTTTAAATAACAATACTTTGCTGCTTTGTGAATTTGGCAAGTGGTTTAATGTTTCATAGCCCCAATTTTTCTGCCCATAAAATGGGGTTAATAATAGCTACCTTACAGCATGTTGTAAGCATTATATACTAGAGCATTTATAACAAGCCTGGCATAGTGCCTGGTAGATTGTTGATATTAGTTTCCTGTCCTCACTCCCTGACTTCACCCTCGTAAATCTTTCCTAAGAAATGTCCCTACTGTGGCAGTCTCTGGTCAAGTCTGAGAGAATGGGAATCTATGACTTGTCATTGGGCATATGGTTATGTCTTGTTTCAGTAGCTGCAATCTGGCACCATCCTGAGTGTATAACAATCATAAGTAGGTTTTTAAAATATGCATAACTACTTTTATTTTCTCAATGTGAATAATCTTAGGGAGGCAAAAGAAAAAATGGTTCAGAGATGTTGACGATTAAAGTTACCATCAGGTGTATTTGGAAGCTCTGGTCTCTCTGCCCCCAGGTCAGCCAGAGAACAACATTGTTTTCAGAGAGCCAGGTCTCATTTGCAGGGCATGTCACATCTGTAGTACAGACATGCCAACTGTGTAATCAAGGTTTGGACTCATGGTCTGTAAATCCGCATGCTATTAAGATCTTACATCTAACAGTGTCTTCAGGGTTAGGGGAAAGTTAATTTGTATATCAATAGCTATTGCCTTGTACCATTTGAAAAGCATGTTTATTTGATCTCCCTAATTGTACACATTCTAAATGAATGGTTGCTTAGTATAAAAATAAATCTCCCTCTATATAAACTATAAAGGCAGATACAAAGTCTGAATTGGTTTATGTGAGAGTAGATGTCTAACTATTTAGATTTTATTTCCAAGTTATTTAGATTCTTTGACCTTTGAATTAACTTGATTTTTCTAACAAATCATTTTTGTTTTTAAAGCCCTATCATTGCTATTCATGGGGGAAAATAACTCCCTCTAGAAGTTTAACTTCTGCTGAACTTAACTATGGACTCTCCAATACTTACCATGTGCAAAATACTAACTTGGGCACTGCAGAAAATGAGAGAAGATTAAGTGAAAGTAATTAGAGCAAAGCAAAATATTACATGAGGTTGTTCAAAGTGAGAGAAGCCCATCCGTTTGGATACTGGATTGCAGTGAGGGATAGATTTAAGGATGGCTTTTAACACAAAGTCACCTACATACCTGTACACACATCTTTAATCTCCCTGTAATACTTATACAGGCATACCTCGAAGATGTTGTGGGTTTTGTTCCAGACCACTTCAATAAAGTGAATATCTCAATAAAGTGAGTCACGTGAATTTTTTGGTTTCCCAGTGCGTGTTACAGTTATGTTTACAATATACTACAGTTTACGCCCCTTCATGGATCACAGCCTTGTCATGCGATGGGACTTGCATAACTCAATGAAGCTATGAGCCACGCCATTCTTGGCTGCCCAAGACAGTTGGGTCATAGTGAAGTGTTCTGACAAAACATCATCCTAAAAGAGGACGCTGTTAAAGTGCTGCACTCAATATGCCAGCGAATTTGGAAAACTCAGCAGTGGCCACAGGACTGGAAAAGGTCAATTTTCATTCCAGTTCCAAAGAAGGGCAATGTCAAAGAATGTTCAAACAATTGGGCTCATTTCACACACAAGTAAGGTTATGTTCAAAATCCTTCAAGCTAGGCTTCAACATTATGTGAACCAAGAACTTCCAGATGTACAAGCTGTGTTTAGAAAAGGCAGAGAAACCAGAGACCAAATTGCCAATGTTCATTGGATCATGGAGAAAGCAAGGAAATTCCAGAAAAACATCTCCTTGTGCCTCATTGACTACGCTAAAGCCTTTGACTCTGTGGATCACAACAAACTGGAAATCTCTGAAAGATGTGGGATTACAGAGCACCTTATCTGTCTCCTGAGAAACCTGTGTGCAGGTCCAGAATTATTGTGGATGATGACTGCAGCCATGAAATTAAAAGATGCTTGCTCTTTGGAAGGAAAGCTATGGCAAACCTAGACAGCGTATTAAAAAGCAGAGACATCACTTTGATCCATGGGCTGCAAAACAGATGCTGTCTCACCAGACATGAAAACATTAATCGCATCTCCACCAGAGCTCTTGGGTGACCAGCTGCATTGTCAATGAGCAGTAATATTTTGAAAGGAATCTTTTTTTTTTTTCCTCCTGAGCAGTAGGTCTCATCAGGGGCTTAAAATATGCAGTAAACCATGTTGTAAACAGATGTGCTGTCATCCCAGCTTTGTAGTTTCATTTATAGAGCACAAGCAGAGTGGATTTACATAATTCTTAAGGGTTCTGTGATTTTCAGTGTAGTAAATGAATACCAGCTTCAACTTAAAGTCACCTAGCCAAGAGAGTCAGTGTCTTTTGAAGCTTTACGGCCAGCCATTGACTTTTCCTCTCTACCTATGAAAGTCCTACATGGAATCTTCTTCTAATAGAGGGTTGCTTCATCTACATTGAAAATCCATTGTTTAGTGTAAATAACTTCATTAATTATTCTAGCTACAATTTCTGGACAATTGCTTTAGCTTCTACCTTAGCACTTGCTGCTTCACTTATTACTTTGATGTTATGGAGATGGCTTCTTTCCTTAAATCAAATCTCATTACCTAATAACTTCAGCTGTGTGTGTGTGCCCAGTCACTCAGTTGTGTTTGACTCTACGTGACCCCATGGACTGTAGCCCACCACTCTCCTCTCCGTGGGATTCTCCAGGCAAGAATTCTGGAGTGGGTTGCCATTTCCTTCTCCAGGGAACCTTCCTGACCCAGGGATCCAAACTGCCTCTCTTCCATCCCTTCACTGGCAGGAGATTCTTCACCACTAGTGCCACCTCTGCTAGCTTCAAATTTTTCTTCTGCAGCTTGCTCACCTTTCTCAGCCTCAATAGAATTGAGGAGTTAGGCTTTGGCTAAAGAAACACTTTGGCTGATTTGATCTTCTCTTCGGGCCATTGAAACTTCCTGCATGTCAGCAGTAAGGCTACTTTGTTTTCTCATCATGTGTGTGTTCACTAGAGTAAATTTTAATTTCCTTCAAGAACATTTCCTAGGACTTCCCAGGTGGTCCAGTGGCAAAGAATCTGCCTTCCACACAGAGGATGCTGGTTCAGTCCCTGGTCAGGAAACTAAGATCACACATGCCATGGGGCAACTAAGCCCGTGTTCTACAATTAAGACCTGATACAACCAAGTACATTAAAAAACTAAAAAAAGAAAAAAAGGAACATTTCCTTTGCAGTCACAACTTGGCTAGCTGGTACAGGAGGCCTAGCTTTAGGTCTATCTTGGTTTTTGGTTTAAATGAGTGATGTGTAACTCTTTCTTTCAGTTGAACACTTAGAGGTCATAGCAGAGTGACTAACTGGCCTAACTTCAATACTGTTTTGTCTTGAGAATACGGAGGCCTAAGAAGAGAGGAAAAGCAGGAACGGGTTGTCAGTGGAGCAGCCAGAACATACACAGTTTTTATTGATAAAATTTGCCATGTTATATGGGCACAGTTCATGTGCCTTAAAACAATTACAATAGTAGTATCACAGGTCACCATAACAAGAATAATAATAATGAAAAAAGTTTGATGTGTCATAATATTTCACTGGTGTTTTACATATGCTGTAAACTCCACACTACATTATCCATATTTTCGTTCAAAGTACCAATTTATATACTAAGGAGATTTAAATAATATGAAAAAAAATTTATATACTTACCCACAGAGTCCCCCTTGCAGTGATTATTGTTCTTTCGTATAGATTTATGCTTCTATCTGGTATTGCTTTCCTTCTGCCGCAAAGCCTCCATTAACACTTACTGTAGTGTGGATCTGGTGATGATAAACTTTTTTAGGTTTTGTGTATCTGAGAAAATATTTGTTTAGCTTTCATTTGTGAAAAGTATATTTGCTAGGAATAGACTCATATGCCTGGATATTTATTTATTTATTTCTGATAGCAAAATTATATTTTCCATTGAAAAATATTCTTTTTCCAAAGGTTGCCTGAAGGAACACTACATATTTGGTGTTCCCACATTTAGATTTGCCATGTTGAGTATTCCCGAGTATCTATGTCTGTGAATCTCGGCTAACCTTGGACCTATTATTACAAAGGATGTATGTTTGCTGTGCAGAGTGAGCTGGGTAATTACATTAGATGCTAGACTTTGTATTTTACCTTATTTGACGCTGGACAGTTTTATATTCCTAAATATATTCTTGAGATTTTTCCAAGGTCACAGTTAAGTTGCATGGGAAGAGTCATCCTTTTTGACTGATGTTGTCTTGTTTTGTATATCAAAATGACATTTCATCCAAGGTTAATCCACGGCTGATCTTTTCACATACTCTACTCAAAACCTGTGAATTACCTATTTTCCAGGTAGGATGGTAGGAAGAGGCACTATTCCTGGCTCTGGTTGACTAGTGAGTACTGCTCCCTTTTATCTTTTTGTAGTTCTTTTTCTGTTCTCAGGCAGGTTTCTTCACACAGATGAATACTCATGGGCGGCCACTGAAGATTTCTGAAATTAATGCATCTTCTCTTCTGTGTGAAACCCCTCGCTCTCCCAGACTTTCAGCTTCATCCTGTCAATTTAGGAATCTCTTGGGCTCCATCAGTGTCCTCACTCCCCACATATCAACCTAGAAATTTTTAAAGGGGAAGACTGGGGCAATCATGGGATTGACCTTGCATTTTTCCTTATTTTTAGGGGTCACTACCCTTCCTCACCCCATGTTCAATATCTTGAAAGCATTGCCTCATATATTTTGTGTGGTTTTTCAGTTGATTCAGACGGGAGGTGGGAGGAAGGTCTGAGAGGGAGAGGACATGTGTATACCCATGGTAGGTTCATGTTGACGCAGAGCAGAAAGCAACACAATACTGTAAAGCAACTATCCTTCAATTAAAAATACATAAGTTTTTTAAAAAAGGAAAGCTAAATCTATTCCTTGTTTCACCATTTTGGCTGGAAGCAAAAGTCCAATTACTTGTATTTCAATATTTTTATGTTAATTATAAATTCTGACTCTACTTTGTAGAACTGGTATCAGTTTTCATTGCACTAGTAAATTAAATTATTGTTTCAAGATCCCTGTGCTTCCCTAACATTACACTTGCATCAAATAACACAACATGCTCTCTTCACTGAACATCCCCTTCAGTTGTCTCTTCCCTAGTCATATTAGCATGCACACCCTGAGGTCTTTCCACTTAAACATTAGGTTTTTAGAAAGGTCTTTCCTGACCCTTGCTTCCCATTATTCTCTATCAAGCATCTTCATTTTTATTATGATCTATGCCATTTCTAATTTTAGTTTTGTTAACTCCTTTAACAATTATCTATTTCATTTGAGTTTAATCTTTCTCTTCCCAGTGATTTTTGTTTGTCTTTCCCTCTAGTGGGCCCGCTTTCTTAAGGTACTTTGTGTCTAGCAGGGAAGACAGACATTAACAGTTTCTAACCTAAAAAGCACCAGGTAGGAGAAACTTAAGGTGATATAGAAGTTTTTAATGAGGGGACCTAGCCTGTGTTAGGTTTTTCTGAGAGTAGACCTTAAAGACCTTAAAAATGAATAACAGCTAGTAAAGAGTGACTGAAGAAAGGAAGAAGGAATTGCTATACTTAGCCTGGAGAAAGAGGCTTGTTGTGGAAGCTAGTGGGCATAGAAGGAAAGGTGATAGATAATATTCCTACCTTTAGTTTGAACTGGACTTCCCAGGTGATGCTAGTGGTAAAGAAACTGCCTGCCAATGCAGGAGACAGAAGAGATGTAGGTTTGATCCCTGGGTTGGGAATCTTCCCTGGAGGAGAGCATGGCAACCCACTCCAATATCTTGCATGGAGAATCCCATGGACAGAAGAGTCTGGAAGGCTACAGTCCATAGGGTCACAAAGAGTTGGACAGACTGAAATGACTTAGCATGTATGCACTCAGTTTGAACTATTATCATGTTAAAGAAGAATTAACTGTAGTCTCTACTGCTTTCAAGTTCAGAGATAAGACAAGAACCAGCATTGGTGGTATAATGGTGAGCATAGCCACCTTCCAGAGATAAGACAGGGGAATTAAGATGATAATTAAAGTCAGGGGATTTTGACACAATATCAGGAAGATCTTTCTAACACCTAGAAATGTCCAAACCAATTACTTTCAAAATATAACAAGTTCTCTGAAATTAGAGGTGCTCAAAGATTGTATGATCAATGTTTGAAGGTGTAAATAAGCCTATTTTTGCAGTAGTTCCAAATGTAATATTTTAGTCACAAGTACCCTGAAATATAATTTATGCTGGGACTTAGACTAGCAGTTGAATTTATTCATTCATTTATTTGACAATTGTATAACAAATACCTCCTAGATGCCAAGTATCATTCTGGGTACAAAGTGAACAGAGGAGCTCAAAATAAGCCTGATCTCAATCCTAAAAACTTGTAATCTAGGAAGTGTCAGGTCCATATATAATAGCAAGGTTTCACATTAAATATCCTCAACTTAGCACTGTTCTGAGACATCTTTGTGTTGCTTAGGGTGGCTAGTATAAAGCTTTCCTTGAATGGAAGAAGAGTTCATCAGTGGATACTGGATTTAACTATCTCTCACACGTCTGAGCTTCTGTCTGGAACTTTTCCTTACAACTCCTCCACCTTGTTAACTAGTACTTACCCTGTAAGACTCAGCTCATACGTCACCACCTTCAGAAAGTAATCCTTGAACAACCGTCACTACTCCTAGCTGATACGTTAGTGTTTTCTCCTCCTGGGTCAGCTTTGTTCCAGGACAAATGGTCATCCTGGGCAGGATGATTTGGCATCATCTCAACATAAGCTCTCATTGTTTGTTAAACTTTTGCTGAAGGATAGGAGCTAATGAGCATGTCATGAGACAAGGGTAAAGATAAGAAATGGATCTAGAGACCTTTATACTGAGTGAAATAAGTCAGAGAAGGAGAAGTATCAAATGACATCCTTTACATGCAGAATCTCAAAAGAAACGATACAAATGGTACAAATGAACTTGTTTACAAAACAGAAACAGACTCTCAGAGACTATTCCCAGGTGGCTCAGTGGTAAAGAATCCACTAGTGGTAAAGAACCCGCCTGCCAATTTAGGCGATATTAGAGACACGGGTTCAATCTCTGGGTCAGAAGTCTCCCCTGGAGGAGGGCATGGCAACCCACTCCAGCGCTCTTGCCTGGAAAATTCCATGGGGAGAGGAGCCTAGGAAGCTACAGCCCATAGGGTTGCAAAGGAGTCAAACGTGACTGAGCACACACACACAACACACCATAAATAACATAGAGAATGAAAGTGTGGCTGCTGGGGGAGAAAGACGGAGGAAAGGGGTAGTTAGAGACTTCGGCATGGACAAGTACACACAGCTGTATTCCAAAGGGAAAACCAGCACAGGGAGCTCTGCTCAATGTTACGTGGCAGCCTGGGTGGAAGAAGAGTTTGGGGAGAGTGGACACACGTGTATGTACGGCTCCACCCCTATGCTGCCCACAGGAAAGTGTCACAACACTGTTAACTCGGCTACACTCCAATATAAAATATAAAGGTTTTTTAAAAATTTTTAAAAATACCCAAATAGATTATATGGTGTCCCAGACTTCTCACTTATCACCCCTCACCTGTCAGTTTTCCGAAGAACAGATCAGAAGCTATTTCTACCACTAGATTTGGGAGGGCTGGTGATGTAAAACCCCTTTCAGAGCACTGTCACCAAGGTGATCCATATCTTAAATGCTTCATTAAAGCATTTCAAAACTCACCTTCAGTCAGTAACAGTGGTAAGGAAAAAAGTATTTGCATCACCAATTATCTGACTTTAGGCAGATTCAGTTTGTAATATTTCATTTTTTTCCATACTTTCAGTAAAACATAAAGTAAAAGCCATTTTAAAAGGAAAATAAAGGAGTAGAGACAGAAGGCCCTTCTCTTAGTACCATTCTTTTCCATTTCGTTACCACCCATACTATGTTCACCAACTGGGCATATACACTACTCAAAATTGCTGTAAGTAGAAAAACTCTAATTCTGTAATCCTCTGACCACAACCTCCACTGTTTAGGGGATTAGCTTTTTAATTATTTTTATTACACCTCTTCAACTATCCAGAATTCTACAGCATCCAGTTAATTGTCCTATTTTTTCCTTATCCACCAGCCTGTTCTTCATTTCTTATGGTCCCCTGTTTCAAGCACTTTTTCCATCTCTATATTTCCTTGCCCCTTTGCCCAGAAAATATCACACTTTAGTTAGTACAATTCTCTCCCTGGGTCAATGGCTCCATGTTCTTTAAACTTGCTTAACTACAATGGCACAATGAAGCAGAGAAATTGCTCTATAATTCATGACTACTACTATAATTCACAACTATAATTCATGCCAGTTTTAACTGGCAGTATTCCTGTGTTTCTCTGATTAGCTGTCTTTCCTACTTTCTACAACTACTATTTTAAACCCTCTCTATTCTCTCTAAACTTTTGATCTCTTGTCTCACTTCTAGCAATTTAAACAGGTAAAACTTTTTCTATTTTGCAGGAAAAAATGGAAGCCATCACAGGGAGGCCACTTCAACTTCCCGTTTCCAACTTCATAAATCTTCCTGTGTCTTCACCTCCTTTTCCTCCTTCCCTTCTGTTAAAGGATGTATTCTTCCTCCAATTAAACTCTTCCTGGGTTATGAATTTCATACTCTTCTTTTTAGGAACTTTTCCTATTGACTAATTTCTTAATTTCTCCTATTATTTTTGTACTATCTGCCTTCTACAGGATACTTTACATCACCATTAAATACCCTCTCCCACCACTAGAGAAAAAACATCCTTGAATTTTCTCACCCCTTTCAACTACTCTCCAGTCTCTCTTCAGCCCTTTATAGCCAAACATCTGAAAAAGTATCCATTTTCATTTCTTGCAAGCTAAGTACCTTCAGTCATGTCTGATTCTTTGCAACCCTATGAAGTGTAGCCTTCCAGGCTCCTCTGTCCATGGGATTCTCCAGGCAAGAATACTGGAGTGGGTTGCCATGCCTTCCTCTAGAGGAGACCTTCCCAACCCAGAGATCAAACCTGCACCTCTTGGGTCTCCTGTATTGGCAGGTGGGTTCTTAACAACTAGCATCTCCTGGGAGGTCCTTCCATTTCTTATTATTAATTTCTCAGTCCACTCACTTTGGTTTCTATTATTCAACCAAAACTAGTATGCTAAGCTCTCCAATGACCACTGGGTTGATTATATTAGTAGATACTTTTAGTCTTCACCATATTTGACTTTTCTGCAGCTCTTCATATAGTTGAACATACACTATTTCTAGAAGTACCATTTTGTTTTGGCTTTTTGACACTGAGTGCTTCTGTTCTACCCCTACCCCCACCAATCTCTGCTCTCTTTGGTCACTTCTTTCTCTTCCTTCCTCTTTTCTATGGGTGTTATATATTAAATAGCCTCAGTGCTCTGTCCTGGGCTTGACCTCATCCCCTTTCACTCTTTCTCTCTTTTCCTCTCTTTTCTTGTTATGCTTTCTACCTTACCAACTTAATCCACTCTCATTTTAAATACCATATGGATATGAACTGCTAACTTCATAATACATAAAGTGGTATATATTATATTTCCCAAATATGTCTATTAAAATTTAGACCTCTGTATCCAAATGCTATTCAATATTTTCTGTAGGTATTGGATAGGCAGCACAGACTCATTATTCCAAATTGAAATCCTAATTCCTCCCATCTCCAAAGTGATCATGTCTATGGTGCAATCTAGCTTAGTAAATGTAATCCATACCTGATAGCTGCTGAAGGCTGAGAATATAGTATGACTTTAGAAATCTCATACTTCTTCAACATCAATGTCCAAGTGAATCACAATTTTGGTAGTTCCTAGATTCTGTGCTATGCTGTGCTGTGTTTAGTTGCTTAGTCGTGTCCAACTCTCTGTGACCCCATGGACTGTAGCACGCCAGGCTTCTCTGTCCATGGGATTCTCCAGGCAAGAATACTGGAGTGGCTTGCCATGCCCTCCTCCAGAAGACAGATTCTAAATATGCTAAAAATTTATTCATTTATTTCCATTTAAACTATAAAAATCCTGATAAATTCACCATCATCTCTCACCCATCTGCTACAATAGCCTCTGATCTGGTCTTATATCCACAGCAAGTGAGTGAGTGAAAGTCATTCAGTTGTGTCCATCTCTTTGTGGACTATACAATCCATGGAATTCTCCAGGCCAGAATACTGGAGTGGGTAGCCTTTCCCTTCTCCACAGGATCTTCCCAACCCAGGGATCGAACCCAGGTCTCCAACATTGCAGGCGGATTCTTTACCAGCTGAGCCACCAGGGAAGCCCAAGAATACTGGAGTGGATAGCCTAGCTCTTCTTCAGTGGATCTTCCCAACCCAGGAATCGACCTGGGGTCTTGTATTGCAGGCAGATTCTTTACCAGTTGAGCTATCAGGGAAGCCCTGTATTCACAGTGACCACCTCCAAAGTTCCTCAATGATAGTATGTTACAAGCAAAGTTGATCACATACTTAAAATGTTTCTATCTCTTTCCGTGTATCTTTGTTGAGTCCCAAATTCATAATATGCTTGTCTTTAAGGCTCCAAGTGACCTGGCTCTGCCTTTATCTCCAGTCTCATTTTGCATCACCTTCACTTTCACCGTGTATAATCCAGGAACACTGGTTTGTTATCAGTTACTTATTTGGGTGGAGAACTCTTCACCACAGGGAATTTGCTCCTGCTATTTTTACGTCTGGACTTTGACTGCTCTCCTTTTTGCCTGGCTATTGCCCTTCAAATATCAGTTTAAATACTTCTTAATGAGAAAAGATTCCCTAAGACTCTAGAATAGAGAAAGTTTGTTTATTTTATATCTTACAGTGTTGTCTACCTATCTCAGTAGAACTTCCCACAAATTCAATTAATTATTATTATTATTATTGGCTTGCCTGATGGCTCAGATGATAAAGAATCTGCCTGCAATGCAGGAGACCCAGGTTCAAAGTCTTTTTTATCAGGTTCTGGAAGTGGCTCCTTTTAATTATTATAACCAATCACTAAACATAACCTATATAACCTATCACTAAACACATCTTAAATAACTCCAATATACAATGGTAGAATTAAAACCTCCCCAGTTAAAGGACCTTGAGAAGGACTACAACATCACCTATGGAAATTACAGTCAAGAACACACATATAGAAATATTATTCACCCATAAAATGGAAGGAAATTCTGACATATACTATAATGTGGATGAACATTGCTAAGGTTGACTTATGCTAGTGAAGTGAAAGTTACTCACTCATGCCCGACTTTTTGTGACCTGAAGGGCTATACATACAGTGCGTAGAATTCTTCAGGCCAGAATACTGGAGTGGGTAGCCATTCCCTTCTCCAGGGGATCTTCCCAAACCAGGGATCAAACCCAGGTCTCTGACTTATGCTAAGTGACATAAACCAGACATGAAAGGACAATTATTAAATGAGTTCACTTATTTGAGGGACTCAGAAGAGTCAAATTCATAGAGAAAGGAAGAACAATGGTTGTTAGCAGATTCTAGGGAGAGGAGAATGGAGAGTTATCATTTAATAGATACAGGATTTCAGTTTGGGAAAATGAAAAAGTTCTGGAGACAGATGGTGATATTTGCACAGCAATGCGAATGTACTTAATGCCACTGAATTCTACACTTAAGAATGGTTAAAATGCTACATTTGTTATGTATATTTTGCCACAAATAATTTTTTAATTAAAAAATAAAGAAAATCATCCTTTCAGAAATGTAAAAATGAAAAGCTCACAGTAGTTTTTGTCCAGAGCAGATGTTAAATTATCCTGGGCAGGAACTGTGAAAGCTTCCTGCTGCGGAAGTAGGTTCCTTGGTTATTGAGTCTGCCAGACTTGAGGTATCTCCCCTGTTCATTGGCCCCTGTAATTTTGGTTGTGTGTGTGGGGGGGGTAGGTTTTTTTCCTGCCCACTATCCACATCAGAAAGCAGCAAGAAGGAGTACGCTTTACTCAGGGCAACTTTAGGAGACTGAGTATTATGTTAGAAAGTTAACAATCATAGGCTCTCGTATACCAAACTTGTGGTTTCTTGGCAAAAACATTCCTTCAAAACCTTAGTAGAAAAATGAGAACACTAACTTAAAAAGATATCTGAACCCCCATGTTCACAGCAGTGATGTTTACAACAGCCAAGATATGGGAACAACCTAAGTGTCCATTGACAGGTGGATGGATAAAGAAGTTGCAGTATATAGATACAGTGAAATATTATTCAGCCTTAAAAAAAAAATCTTGCCATTTGACACAACATGGATGGATCTTGAGGGTCTTATGCTAAGAGAAGCAAGTCAGAGAGAGAAAAACAAATATAGAATAATCTCATTTATACATAAAATCTAAATAAAACATGCACACACAAACTCATAGAAAAAAATTGGGTTTGTGGTTGCAGAGGTGGGGAAGCGGGGTGGCAATGGGAAGAAAGATTGGGCATTGGATGAAGGTGGTCAAAAAGCACAAAGTTCCAGGTATAAGATAAATAAATACCAGGAATATAAATAGGACATGATAAATATTATTAATACTGCTGTATGTTATAAATGAAAGTTGAGGGTAAAGCCTAAGAGTTTTAATCACACACACAATTTTTTTTGCTTTTTATTTTTCTGTATCTCTATGAGATGACAGATGCTAACTAAACTTACTGAAGTAATTGTTTCCCAGTATATGGTAGAGAAACCATGATGCTGTACATTTTAAATTTATACAGTGATGTATGCCAATTATATCTCAATAAAACTGAAAAATCACAATAAAAACGTTAGTATACTTTTTGTTTCTAGACAGTTCCATGCAGAATAGCCACACACAAAGACATCTTTTGGACGAATTTCCATAGAGATTATGGAAAGTTTTTTAGTATTTTATTGTGTTGTTTGCCCTGCCCAGCTTTCTTTCCCTTAACTTAATGTCAGCTACCCTAATGCCATCTGAAACTAAAGCCTTGGCAGGATGATCGGGAAGCTAATACTCTTAAGTGGATATTTTCCCTCTGGCTGAATCTGATGAAAATGTTATATCATGCTCTTTGTGGACTAGAACCAGTTGACTTTTCCAACCTTGTAAGGTCCCAAATTAATGGCATTTTAATCTATTAAGAAGCAGGTCAAGGGTAGGAAGACTTTCCATTAGTAGAACTATAGTCTCTTTCATCTCTATTTGCAAATGGACCATTTCTTGTCTAACTTTAGTGCATGTCTCTTGAAGCACTTTGCTAAAAATTCCAAGTAACAGCCAACTTGCACAAAAATCTGCATTTTTAAAGCCTATTCCTCTAGATCTACAAGCCTGTGGTATGTTTCCAAGTTAGCATGTATTTTTGAGTGGCATAACAAAGGCATTTCTTTCTAGCCTGAACATCTCTCAGCCTGCTACACAACTTGCTAAACTGATGTCACATATTTTGATTTTTATGATGATGGTATTCCACTTCCAGGAGCCAATTCCTATAATAATAGTGTACAAGCTAAGTAAATGTAACCTCAAATATAGTGTGTCAGGATTTCATTTCTTTCTCTTAAGAAGAAAGCTATCCAGGTGGGCAACTGTGACTCACATAATCCAAATTCCTGGTATCTTATTTCTTTGTTATCATTCGAAGTAGTATCCCTACCTTGATGTTTGAAGTGTATTTCCAGCCTGTGGGAAAAGGGAAAAAGAAAATGGAGTGAAAGCAGTTTCCTCTGTGATGGGGAGGCATATATCCCTTTCTTCACATCACATTTGCAGAAACAGTCAGTACCTACTACTGACTGCAAGGGAGGTTGAGCCATGTCATTGCTAAGTGGGCATGTTTGATTTAGCTGAAACTCAGATGATTCATTGCAAAAATGAAGAAGAGGAGAATAGAAAAAGATCTGCGAACCAGCCACTCCAATGAAATCCCACTGATACAGAAATAATTGGGTGGCAAATAATTGCATCATGGTTCAGAATTCAGTTCAGTTCAGTTGCTCAGTCATGTCTGACTCTTTGCCACCCCATGGACTGTAGCACGTCAGACTTCCCTGTCCATCACCAACTCCCAGAGTTTACTCAAACTCATGTCTATCGAGTAGCTGATGCCATCCAACCATCTCATCCTCTGTTGTCCTCTTCTCCTCCCACCTTCAATCTTCCCCAGCATCTTCCCCAGGTCTTCACAAATGAGTCAGTTCTTCACATCAAGTGGCCAAAGTATTGGAGTTTCAACTTCAGCATCAGTCCTTCCAATGAATATTCAGGACTGATTTCCTTTAGGATGGACTGGTTGGATCTCCTTGCAATCCAAGAGACGCTCAAGAGTCTTCTCCAACACCACAGTTGAAAAGCATAAATTCTTCAGCACTCAGCTTTCTTTGTAGTCCAACTCTCACATCCATACATGACTACTGGAAAAACCATAGCCTTGATTAGATGGACCTTTGTTGGCAAAGTAATATCTCTGCTTTGTAATATGCTGTCTAGGTTGTTCATAGCTTTTCTTCCAAGGAGCAAGTGTCTTTTAATTTCATGGCTGCAGTCATCATCTGCAGTGATTTTGGAGCCCCAAAAATAAAGTCTCTCATTATTTCCATTGTTTCCCCATCTATTTGCCATGAAGTGATGGGACTGGATGCCATGATCTTAGTTTTCTGAATGGTGAGTTTTAAGCCAACTTTTTCACTCACCTCTTTCACTTTCATCAGGAGGTTCTTTAGATCTTCTTTGCTTTCTGCCATAAAGGTGGTGTCATCTGCATATCTGAGGTTACTGATATTTTTCCCAGCAATTTTGATTCAGGGAATGGCAAACCGCTTCAGTATTCTTGCCTTGAGAACCCCATGAACAGCAGTTCAGAATTGAACACATGTAAATAATTGAGCATGTGTAAATCTGAATTAAAGACTATGAAAAATCAGTGGAGGCATAGTTTCCCTGCCTTCAGGGAGAAACTGATTCAAAAGAGGTTCCAGATAAAGAATTGATTCCCAGGTGGCACTAGTGGTAAAGAACCCGTTTGCAAACCAGGAGATGCGGGTTTGATCCCCGGGTTGGGAAGATTCCCTGGAGGAGGGCACGGCAACCCTCTTTCAGTATTCTTGCCTGGAGAATCCCCATGGACGCAGGAGACTGGAAGGCTGTAGTCCATAGGGTCTCAAAGAGTCAGACATGACTGAACTGACTTAGCGAGTCTGAAATCTGCTAGGCTATACATAATTGCATATGGACATAGAGACATTTAAGTTTCTTTGTCAGTAGAAGCAAGAGTGAGTCATGCTTTTGAAATTTCCAATCTCAGATTCTTAGAGAGCAGGCAGAGTCTGAAGGGTAAATTCCACAGAAAGCTGTTGAGGAGGAAGAAAAGACAAAAGTCAATTTTTATTTTCTCTCATGCTCCTGAACTTGTTTTCCATCCAGTCTAGCATAAAACCTTTCCTACTCTAGATAGAAAAAACATACAACCTAAATGTTGGGAATTATGTTTTATTCAGTGGATTTTCTGAGGACTGAAGCCTGGAAGACCAGCCTTTCAGAGCTCTCTGAGGGATTGCTCAAAGGAGATAAGGAAGGAGCCAGTTTCATAGAGTTCAAACAACAACAGAAAACAAGTAGTGGAAAATGAAAAGACTACTGCCAATTAAAGAAAATCAGACATCTCTAGTTAATGACATAGTGCTTTTCTATGTGTGGGAAGATACAGATTCTGGGTTCGTTAAAATCATTGCTTTGATATGCACCCTCTGGTGGCTCACATGGTAGAGCATTTGCCTGCAGTGCAGAAGGTCTGGGTTTGATCCCTGGGTTGGGAAGATCGCCTGGAGGAGGAAATGGCCACCCACTCCAGTATTCCTGCCTGGAGAATTCCATGGACAGAGGAGCCTGGTGGGCTACAATCCATGGGGTTGCACAGAGTCGGACACAACTGAGCAACTGACACAACAACAGTTAACTACCTAGGGACAGTAGCCTGCTTTTTTACATCCCGAACCCCCTCAGGATGCACAGAGGCTACTAGCTTGCTGGCTGCAACATCTTCTGTGTACCGACAAGACAGCCAACATTTTTCATCCACACTGCACTCTGGGCAATTAGAGTAAAATTCTCTAAGTGCTGATTTTCCACTTGGAAAATAACCTAAATTGTTATTGCATGCTAGAGTTTCATTCACTCTTTGACTAAATATATTTTGAGCTCTTACTACATGCCAGGCTTTAGGTAATGAAGAAAAATTTCCTGTCTTCAGTGTGCTCAGAGTTTAGATGGAGAAAGAACCTAGAAAATAAATCATCAAATTCAGCCTGATAACTGTTCTGAGGGGGGCTTCCCTGGTGGCTCAGATGATAAAGAATCCGCCTGCAATGCAGGAAAGTTGGGTTTGGTACCTGGGTGGGAAAGATTCCCTTGTCCAGGTAATCTATCTATCCTGAGAGGGCTACACGCAGGGGACTACAGGCTCACAAAAGTTTCCTGATCCCACTGGGAAGAATCCACGTGAAACTTTAAGAAGAAAGGCTACTCATCTTGAGCTTGGATACTAAGTGAGCATCAGTAGGTCGGGTGTGCCAGGAAGCAAGAACACCACACACACATGGATGAGACTCTGAGAAAAAAGAGTATATTTGGGAGAGAGAAAGAATTAAAGAAGTCTGAAATTCCATGTCAGTGTAGAAAAGGAAGTAGTGTGTAAAGATTATTGGAAGAGAAGTTGGGAAATTTATTCTCCTCTGGGCTTTAATTTCTTTCACTCAAAATAATTACTGAGCATCTACTCATGTTTCAAGTCCTGTGCTTGGCCTCAGCATAAGAAGAATGAGCAAAAACAGAAATGTAAGATATACATTAATCAAATAAACTCATAAAAATATATAAATACACACTATCAGACTGAGCAATGACCCAGTGCTATGTGTGGGTATGGGGCAGGGGTTGGTGAGCTCAAAGGGCTGAGAAAAGGATTTTAGTCTCCTCTCTAACAAATTAAGTAGAAGTTAAAATGGTCTCCAAAGCCTTTCCTATTCAGATGTTTTTTAAGACTTTAAAACATACTATTCAACATGGATTGTAATAGTTGTAGCTTAAGATTTTTATGGTACGTTTAGAAAGTGAAGGAAGACTAGGAAAGAAGTCCCATCTTATTTCCTCAACATTGCAAAGATGTTTGAGAATGCAGTCAGAAACATGGAAGCAGGTGCTAAGATCATTTTTTTGGGGTGGGGGGCTCCTGGGACACTTCTATTTAAAACTTAAAGAACAATAAAATAGCACACACACATCCAGGAATTATTTCGCTAATGGCTGCATTCAGCAAATGCAACATGATGAAAAGACAAATAATGATAACTAATAGACAAGACAGTCTTTTGAGAACGTGCACTGTCTTAGCACACTAGTAATTTCCTACAGACCTCAGATTGTTGGAGAGAGTCATGCCAACCATGGCTTCATTTGGGGGTCAAAAGTTTTACAGCTCAGAACACATGGAAATTCTAATTCAGCAATGACTAAAGGGTGTAGAGGAAGGAAATGCCTCAGTGACCTTGTTACTGCCCTTGTGATTCAATTCCCTTATGTATAAAATTAGGATGAAGTTAAGAATGGGCCTACGCATCTTGCAGAAGAGATTTGAAGATGAAATAAAAAATAACTAGAGGGGGAGGGGCAGAAGAAATGTAATGAGTTTCTATAGAAGTTAGAGGCAATCAGTATTTCTTACAGTTATTTTTGTGTTAAAAATAAATTTTCAAAAAAAACCCAAATTTTCTTTAATAAGCATTGCAATGGTACTTTTAGTTATTTGTTTTTCATTTTAAAAATTGTCTTTGCAGTAAAAATTTGTTTAGTCTGTGTGGATTTCCATTTATTTTTGCTTTTTGAGATTTTGTTCCTCTATGACATTCAGATGTTTGGGGAAGTATTCTATGTAGAGCAGTTCTGAACAAGAGCTTATTATTATTCATTTTTATTCAACAAACTTTTACTGAGCCTCTTCAGTCTGGCATTCTTAAATTGCTTTCACATTAGCAAGTTTTACTTTCCAAAACGTATCTTATCCTTGAGGGTGTAAGAGGCTCTCTAGCTTCTTCAGTTATTTCTCAGGGAATTGACCCAGCGGTGTGAGTGCACAGTAGACATTCCTAAAGGCCTGAATCAGAAGATGGTCTACACTTGTTTTTGTGTAAAAATGACAATGAGTCACTGTCTGGAACTTGTCGCCAGATTTGCTAATGTTAAGCCTTTGGACCACTTCTTGATAGTTCCCTGAGGGGCCCTTCTTCCTTGACAACGGTCCCAGGGACAAGGTGTAGCTGCCTTTTCTCTTTAACTTGTCTGGCAGTTATTCACACTTTTAGGATTCTTTTGCCCACTTTACCAGTTACACTGCCTACTGGGACAGAGTTTTCCTACCTTCTTCTTTTCTATTTGTAAGAAAAATACACAGGCTCTTTTCCATTTTTGAGTTTAATACTCATGACTCCTCATAAATCAGACAGGGATACCCAAAACAGTAAATTCAGTCAAGTCACAAAGGTTAAGAAAGTTTATTGAGTTCTATCTGGCATGATTCCTCGTCTATAATTTTTGACTTCTTGACAGAAAAGTTAAGTAAAAGTTCCAACTTTTATATCTTAATGTGAATTTCCTCAAAATTCCTTCTCTCAGACTGGCATATTTACCCAGGGAAAAGAAAATTAGCCTCAATTAAGCTACTTTAGGGGCTTCCCAGGTGGCGCTAGTGGTAAAGAACTCACTTGCCAATGCAGGAGAAGTAAGAGACATAGGTTCAATCCCTGGGTTTGGAAGATCCCCTGGAGGAGGGCATGGCAACCCACTCCAGTCTTCTTGCCTGCGGAATCACACAGACAGAGAAGCCTGGCTGGCTACAGCCCTTGCGGGCTAGGCCATAGAGTTACAAAGAGCTGGACACCACAGAAGTGACATAGCACATGCATGCAAGTTACTTTAGGGCTAGAGTAGGCCGAATAGTGACCACCCAGATATATCACATCCTAATCCCAGGATCCTGTAAATATTATTTCTTTTTATAAGACAAAGATGGTTTTGCAGATATAATTAAGGATCTTGAAGTAGGGAGATTATCTTGAATTATCTCAGTTCAGTTCAGTCACTCAGTCGTGTCTGACTCTTTGCAACCCTATGAACTGCAGCATGCCGGGCCTCCCTGTCCATCACCAACTCCCAGAGTTTGATTAAACTCACGTCCATCGAGTCGGTGATGCCATCCAACCATCTCATCCTCTGTCATCCCCTTCTCCTCCCACCTTCAATCTTTCCCAGAATTAGGGTCTTTTCCAATGAGTCAGCTCTTCACATCAGGTGGCCAAAGTATTGGAGTTTCAGCTTCTTCAGCATCAGTCCTTTCAATAAATATTCAGAGTTGATTTCCTTTAAGATGGACTGGATTGATCTGCTTGCTATCCAAGGGACTCTCAAGAGTCTTCTCCAACACCATAACACAAAAGCATCAGTTCTTCAGCCCTCAGTTTTCTTTATGTTCCAACTCTCACATCCACACATGACTACTGGGAAAACCAGAATTATCTAGGGGCCCTAAATACAATCGAAAGAGTCTTTATAAGAGAGAGGCAGGGGGTGATTTTGTGGTAGGATGTGGACCTCTTCCAGGGCCCCAGAGTCTTGTCTAATACATGGGAATGAATTGTCCGAGGAGACACACGTGCTGACAATGTAAGAGACTTTACTGTGAAGGGTGCTGGGGCAGAGAGAAGCAGGGTAAGGGAACCCAGGAGGACTGCTCTGCCACACTGATCACAGTCTCAGGTTTTATGGTAATGGAATTAGTTTCTGGGTTGTCTCTGGGCAATCACTGTGACTCAGGGTCCTTCCTTGTGTTGTGTGCATTGCTTAGTCAAGATGGATTCCAGCAAGAAGGATTCTGGGAGGTTAGTAGGACATTTGGATTGGCAAATGTCAATCCCTCCTCTCTCCTCTTGACCTTTCCTGAATTCTTCTGGTTGGTAGTAGCTTGTTAGTTCTGCATTCCTTACTGGGACCTCCTGTTGCAAGACAATTCATGCAAGTAACTATCATCTTGTCTGGCCAGGGTGGGCCGTTTTGGTCAGTGGTTCCCCTAACAATGACATATACACACTGGAAGAGGAAAAGCTGTGTGATTATTGAGGCAGAGTGGAGTGATGCGGCCCTAAATAAACATACGCATTTAGAAAGATGGTAACGATAACCCTATATGCAAAACAGAAAAAGAGACTCAGATGTATAGAACAGACTTGTGGACTCTGGGAGAAGGCGAGGGTGGGATGTTTCAAGAGAATAGCATTGAAACATGTATATTATCTAGGGTGAAACAGATCACCAGCCCAGGTTGGATACATGAGACAAATGCTCAGGGCTGGTGCACTGGGAAGACCCAGAGGGATCGGGTGGAGAGGGAGGTGGGAGGGGGGACTGGGATGGGGAATACATGTAAATCCATGGCTAATTCATTTCAATGTATGACAAAAACTACTGTAATGATGTAAAGTAATTAGCCTCCAACTAATAAAAATAAATGGAAAAAAAATCAGCTTGGGTTGAATACTAGGGTTCTTGTCATTAAAGAAGTATTCATTTCGAAAAAAAAAAAAAAAGAAACAAGTATACTATCAAGGGTGAAACAGATCAGCAGCCCAGGTTGGATGCATGAGACAAGTGTTCAGGGCTGGTGCACTGGCAAGACCCAGAGGGATGGGATGGGGAGGGAAGTGGGAGGGGGGATTGGGATGGGGAACACATGTAAATCCATGGCTGATTCATGTCAATGTATGGCAAAAACCACTACAATATTGTAAAGTAATTAGCCTTCAACTAATAAAAATAAATGAAAAAAAAAAAAGATACGCCAGCAGAATCAGGTAGGGGCAAGGAGCAGATTCTCCCCAAGACTCTCTGAAGGGACTGTGGCCCTGTCAACACCTTGATTTTCACCCAATCCTCTGAATGCACACGTCTGACCTCCAGAACTGTGAGAGAATAAATTTCTGTTGTCCAAATCCACTAAATTTGTGACAGTTTGTTACCACAACCCCAGGAAGCTAATATAGGTGCCCACTGGTCCCAACTGCATATCCTATGATTGTGGTATATGTGACACCCATAGGAAGAGTCCTTTCCCCACTAGTTATTTTCTGATGATAATTATCAAGCTAATCAGAAATGGCCTTTGGGCTAAGATCAAATATTGGTATGGGGGCTTCCCAGGTGGCACAGCGGTAAAGAATCTACCTGCCAATACAGGAAACATAGGAGACCCAGGTTCTATCCCTGTGTCGGGAAGGCCCCTTGGGAGAGGATATGACAACCTGCTCCAGTGTTCTTGCCTGAAAAATTCCATGGACACAAGAGTCTGTTGGGCTAATGTCCATGAGGTTGCAAAGAGTCAAACATGACTGAACGACTGAGCACATAAGCAGAAACTTTTCTTTCATTACTGGAACGTTACACTTGAGAAACTGGAGTTTGAGGGAGCCACAGAAATAAGGATAATATGCTTAACTTTTAATGCTATTCATTTATCAAGCATTCTGAAGTTCTGGCTATATGACAATCTTTGTCCAAAGTCCTGAAATAAACAAGATCTCTGCCCTTAAAGAGGTCAGTTGATGAAGGGAAATACACACACACACACACACACACACACAACTAAAATAATATGTGGAAAATGGACTAATGATCACATGTCTGGAGTATTATAAACACACTGAAGAATGCATAGACTACAGGATGCATCTGTGTGAACATAGAGGCAGGGTGGGCCAGGGAAAGCTTCATGGCAAAGGTATGCCTTTGAGCCGACACATAAGGGAGCTAACTGGTAAAGCAGACCGAAAGGGAAAACTTTTATCAGTTTTTTTCAGTGGATTTCATATTTTGAGGGATGCTGTCTACCAAAAAAGAAAGCTTCTGTATTTAAGTAATAAATAATAGATCAAGAACACCTCTAACTGACAAAGAGAATTTATAATCAGTGTAGGATGATCACTACTATTTTACTATTATTTCAGCCAAGAGCAAAGGTATTTTCATTTAATATTTTTTCCTGTAAAGTTTTTTTCCAGGTAAACATGTGATTTTTTAAATTATGATTTTTAGAATACTGATACAGCTACAGGATTCTGTCTCCATTATTTTCAAGGACAGTCTTCCTTACCCTGGGAAAGACAATCTACTTGTACTAAACAATATGGCCTAGAGAAAATTATATTGAAAAGAACCTCATTCATGAGAGTACCTTCTTGTACATAGCTCTAGCTCTGTTCCTTGGAGATAGCTTGCAGTGTCATTTCCTTGTAAGGAAACAGAAGCAATTAGGACCCAATCCCCTTTTACAGAGCTCCTATAAAATAACAGTGATAAATATAATAATCAATGCTTGTAGAGCATTCTATCATGGTACAAGAGAGTTTCACAAAAGTATCTGATTATGGGCTTTTTGGAACTGTAAGTAAAACCCTGTTTTTTTTTTTCATTTCATACAGGTTTCTCTTCTCTCTCTCTCTCTCTTTGTCATCTTTATTGTGAGGTTCTTACTCTTCCAGTTAACATAGTGCTTTGTTGAGATATAATTGACATGTAACATTGTCTATGTTCAAAGCATACATCAGGTTGATTTGACCCAATTATACATAGGGAAATGATTATCATCCAAGCCTTACTTAACACCTCCATCACCTCACATAACTACCTTTTTTGTGTGTATTAAGAGAACATTCAAGATCTATTCTCTAAGCAATTTTCAAGTATGTAACAAAGTGTGGTTAATTACCATCACCATGGCTGCGTATTAGATCTCAAAAAACTATCCATCTTATAACTGGAAGTTTGTATCTTTTAACCAAGTCTGCTCATTTACCCCTCACCCTCAGGCAAATTTCTTAATCTATTTTAGCTTCAGTTCAGTTCAGTTCAGTTCAGTCGCTCAGTGTCCAACTCTTTGCGACCCCATGAAATGCAGCACGCCAGGCCTCCCTGTCCATCGCCAACTCCAGAGTTTACTCAAACTCATGTCCATCAAGTCGGTGATGCCATCCAGCCATCTCATCCTGTTGTCCCCTTCTCTTCCTGCCCCCAATCCCTCCCAGCATCAGGGTCTTTTCCAATGAGTCCACTCTTCGCATGAGGTGGCCAAACTATTGGAGTTCCAGCTTCAACATCAGTCCTTCCAATGACCACCCAGGACTGATCTCCTTCAGGATGGACTGGCTGGATCTCCTTGCAGTCCAAGGGACTCTCAAGAGTCTTCTCCAACACCACAGTTCAAAGGCATCAATTCTTCGGCACTCAGCTTTCTTTACAGTCCAACTCTCACATCCATACAAGACCACTGGAAAAACCACAGCCTTGACCAGACGGACCTTTGTTGGCAAAGTAATGTCTCTGCTTCAGTTTCCTCAGCTCAGAAGTGAGACGGCTCATGTCCACATGGAGAGCTCTGAGAATGAAGTGAGATTTTGTACATGAAGTACCCAGGACAG